>NW_025533479.1:652500-745000 GCF_020615455.1 Coregonus clupeaformis
ACTGGATGTGACTCACAACATAAGGTAACCGTCTATCAACAACAGCAGTGTGGCCGTTTGTCCAGAGCATAAACAGGATACTGAGTAACTTGTTATTTACTCAGTGTATCCGTCTTGTAGCTCATTATTTATTGTGTGTATCTATATGGGCAAATGCCAAACATTTCCCGGTAGGCTGTTTATAAGAATGTTGACAAATAAGAATCAGAGAAACAGTGTTTCCCTTCACAGGTTCTGTTATTTTCATTGGTTACATTGAAGTAATTACATAGAAAAGGTTGTCACGTTTATCTCTCTATTCATTGTGTCAATAACCTTAAGGATTGGTCCTCGGTCAGCAGAATGTCAGGGTCAGCTGACAACTATAGTATTTGTGTTTCTTCAGCAACAGTGTTTTCTTTACAAAGTCACGTGATGTTGCCTCGGTGGACTTTCAAGGTAACTTTGTGGTCCATCTAGTGGCTGTTCTACTAACTGCAAGTCAGGGACATATGGGGAAGGGGGAAGAGAGGGATGGAGGGAGGGGAAAGAGAGGGATGGAGGGAGGGGAAAGAGGGAGGGGAAAGAGAGGGAGGGAGAGGAAAGAGGGATGAGGGAGGGGAAGAGAGGGAGGGATGGATGAGGGAGGGAAAAGAGAGGGATGGAGGGAGGGGAAAGAGAGGGGAAAGAGAGGGAGGGATGGATGAGGGAGGGAAAAGAGAGGGATGGAGGGAGGGGAAAGAGAGGGAGGGAGGGATGAGGGAGGGAAAAGAGAGGGAGGGAGGGATGAGGGAGGGAAAAGAGAGGGATGGAGGGAGGGGAAAGAGAGGGAGGGAGGAGGGAGGGGAAAGAGAGGGAGGGAGGGAAAGAGAGGGAGGGAGGGAAAGAAAGGGAGGGAGGAGGGAGGGAGGGAGGGGAAAGAGAAGGATGGGAAAGAGAGGGGAGGGAGGGAGGGAAGAGAGGGAGGGAGGGGAAGAGAGGGAGGGATGGAGGGAGGAGAAAAGAGGGATGGAGGGAGGGAGGGAGGGGAAAGAGAGGGAGGGAGGGAGGGATAAGAGAGGGAAAGACGGAGGGGAAAAGAGAGATGACGGAGGGGAAAAGAGGGATGGGAGAGGGGAAGAGAGGGACGGAGGGCGGGGAAAGAGGGATGAGGGAGGGGAAAGAGAGGGATGGAGGGAGGAGAAGAGAGGGAAGGAGGGAGGGGAAAGAGGGATGAGGGAGGGAGGGGAAGAGAGGGAGGGGAAAGAGGGATGAGGGAGGGGAAAGACAGGGATGGAGGGAGGGAGGGAAGGAGGGAGGGGAAAGAGAGGGATGAGGGAAGGGAAAGAGAGGGATGAGGGAGGGGAAAGAGAGGGAGGGAGGGAGGGGAAAGAGAGGGAGGGAGGGAGGGAGGGGAAAGAGAGGGAGGGAGGGAGGGAGGGAGGGAGGGGAAAGAGAGGGAGGGAGGGGAAAGAGAGGGAGGGAGGGAGGGGAATAGAATGAATAAAGGGGGGAAGAACACACAAACTGGATGCGGCTATGCATGCTCTGAGCACACAGAGAAGACAAGAGAGGACCCGACGTGGCCAATGATGTCAGCCCTGCCGCCTTTTCAACATCCTCAGGCAGGGCAGAATGTAGAATGGGAAGTTAATGGCTCTCACATAAGATCTCAACATCCTTCAGGGTCTCTTTAGACATGTCAATCAGCTGGAGAGGCTAGGGGAAATGGGGTGGTAGGGGTTGGGGATGAAAATATTTGGGGTCTGTTCTGTTTCTTCACGGACCCCGGCATTTCATTTACATGGTAAAGAGCAAGGATGATGGAGAGTGGAGATACAGGAAAGGGCACCAGTTGAAGAGAGAGAAATAGAAATAAAGAGAGGAGAGAGAGAGAGAGAGAGAGAGAGAGAGAGAGAGAGAGAGAGAGAGAGAGAGAGAGAGAGGAGAGAGAGTTTGCACACCAGAGATGACATGTTACAGGCCCTTTCATGCAAAAATGTAAAGTATTTACAAAAGTTATAGCCTTGTTAAACTGGTTATCTTTGTGAGTAACATGTATTCACATGTCAATCTTGCCACAAATACAGAGTATAAAAAACCCAAAGATGACATGGTTACACATGAATGGCTGGTTATACATAGGTGTGTGTGATTGGATGATAATAATAGGCTGTGCATGACAATCTTGCAGAGCGTTTACATTCTTGACGTTTCTGTACAATGAATCAAAGGTATGTGGCGACTGCCCCCTGTTGGTCGTGGTCCAAAAATGAAGTGCCTAAAGTCGGTGGCTCTCACCTTGCCAAAGTGTGCACTTTCACTGCACATTACCTACAACTTAGTTGTACATGGACACAACAATTATCAAAAAGGGGGTATAGGAAACATTTCATCATGGTGCAACGAGAAACAGGTCGACCACTGGTGTGAATAACTATGTCCCCACTCCCTACCCAGACAAGTGTAAATTACTTATAGTTAGCCAACAAACTCGTCTTTCAATCAATGTCATAACAACTCAGTCTCTCCATCTGCTAACTGCCTTGGTTTCTCTTCACAGCCCTTTCAACCTTCAGAACATGCTTAACACTCTCCTTTGCCTTCGATTTGCCGCAGTGCACATGTAGGAATGATGCATCACAAAAAAACTCACTGCGACTATGTATCCATCCGCGCAAAAAGTATTATTTACAAAATGTTTGCATATACTCGTCTTTTAACTTTGGGTTTGTTCTCTGAATAATTAATGAATATTTCATATCAACGTTATCTAAATGTTCATAAATTATGCATATTTTCAGTACAGTTTGTGGATTCATTCTTTTAATTGGATCTATTTTCGGGCAAAAAATAAGTCCCTGGCTGAGGCTCATTCGCCATTTTATGTCTCGAGGGTCACTTTGTTGAAGACGAACCAGCACTTCATGATTGCGAATTTGAAGGAAATATTTATATTTTAGTCCCGTAGCCTGATTGTTAGCAGTTAGACGTATATATTGCAAGGACAGTAAATCGCGTAGGAGTTAGCCAACTATTGAAAAGAGACTAGCTCCTTCTTGACTAGCTAGCGTTGACGCTGTGGTTAGCATAGCTAGGCTAACAGCTTTAGCTAGCAACAGCTCAAGAAACGTCGACCAATCGACGCATATAATTACGTTTCTCTTAATTTGATATCCTCAAACTACAACACTGACGACCACCGTGCAAGACTCGAAGACCGAGGAGATGGCGAGCTCCGTGGGAAACGTGGCTGACAGCACAGGTAGAGCTCGCGCCAGTTAGCTTCCTTGCTAGCTAACCCCGTTAGCATGACACGAGCCTCTGCTAACATCTTGCAGAACCAGTTTTTACTTTATGCCAGCGTGTAACTAATCCAAATGTTGCGCCATCTTCAATTATAGCATGTCAGTTAGCCAGGTGTGGATATGTAACGATCTGTTGTGTAAATACACAAAATGGATCACCTAGGTACGGTTGAAGTCGGAAGTTTACATACACCTTAGCCAAATACATTTAAACTCAGTTTTTCACAATTCCTGACATTTAATCCTAGTAAAAATTCCCTGTCTTAGATCAGTTAGGATCACCACTTTATTTTAAGAATGTGAAGTGTCAGAATAACCCAGTGGGTCGGAAGTTTACATACACTCAACTAGTATTTGGTAGCGTTGCCTTTAAATTGTTTAACTTGGGTCAAACGTTTCGGGTAGCCTCCCACAAGCGTCCCACAATAAGTTGGGTGAATTTTGGCCCATTCCTCCTGACAGAGCTGGTGTAACTGAGTCAGGTTTGTAGGCCTCCTTGCTCGCACACGCTTTTTCAGTTCTGCCCACAACTGTTCTATAGGATTGAGGTCAGGGCTTTGTGATGGCAACTCCAATACCTTGACTTTGTTGTCCTTAAGCTGTTTTGCCACAACTTTGGAAGTATGCTTGGGGTCATTATCCATTTGGAAGACCCATTTGCGACCAAGCTTTAACTTCCTGACTGATGTCTTGATGTTGCTTGAAATATATCCACAATTTTACGATCTTTGCCACATTTGCAGACCATAGTCTGGCTTTTTTATGGCGGTTTCGGAGCAGTGGCTTCTTCCTTGCTGGGTGGCCTTTCAGGTTATGTCAATATTGGACTTGTTTTACTGTGGATATGGATACTTTTGTACTGGTTTCCTCCAGCATCTTCACAAGGTTCTTTGCTGTTGTTCTGGGATTGATTTGCACTTTTCGCACCAAAGTATGTTCATCTCTAGGAGACAGAAAGCGTCTCCTTCCTGAGCTTGACTCCTTCCTGAGCTTGACGGCTGCCTAGTCCCATGGTGTTTATCATTGCGTACTATTGTTTGTACAGATGAACGTGGTACCTTCAGGCGTTTGGAAATTGCTCCCAAGGATGAACCAGACCTGTGGAGGTCTACAAATTTTTTTGAGGTCTTGGCTGATTTCTTTTGATTTTCCCATGATGTCAAGCAAAGAGGCACTGAGTTTGAAGGTAGGCCTTGAAATACATCCACAGGTACACCTCCAATTGACTCAAACGATGTCAATTAGCCTATCAGAACCTTCTAAAACCATGACATCATTTTCTGGAATTTTCCAAGATGTTTAAAGGCACAGTCAACTTAGTGTATGTAAACTTCTGACCCACTGGAATTGTGATACAGTGAAATAATCTGTCTGTAAACAATTGTTGGAAAAATTACTTGTCATGCACAAAGTAGATGTCCTAACCGACTTGCCAAAACTGTAGTTTGTTACCAAGAAATTTGTGGAGTAGTTGAAAAACTGGTTTTAATGACTCCAACCTAAGTGTATGTAAACTTCCGACTTCAACTGAAGGTAAACCCGCAAGACATGAAGCCCAAAGGATGTTATTGGATTAGCTAGCTTGACCATAATCCCGCAAAACTTCATTTTAGTTTCTTTAGTTAGCTTCCCTAATATTTGACACAATTTAGCTAGCTAATGTAGCTAATTAGTTGATCCTGTGGTCATTGACTGTGATTGTGTTGGGTCTGTAGGCTGTTTAGTTTTCCCTTTACATTTTAGGCATCAATCTAATTTTAGCTAGACTAGCTACTGTTAGCTAGTTAGCAAGATGTTGAGGGGGGTTGTTTTTGTCCACCAACTAGCGTCCATTTGTAAACAATCACCTTAAATTTCATCCAGCTATGTACTTTGGTCCATTTTCATTTCATCGCACAACATAGCGTTTTTCATAATGTTTTGTCAGACAGTTCTAACTTGCTAATGTTAATACTTTTCATGATTACGAAGCTAATGACTAGCTAACGTTAGTTAAAATCCTAATAATAATATAAAAAAAATCAGCTCTTGACTGTTATACAGCTAACAGGGCTAATCATTTAGCTAGTTAGATACACTATCTACAAAAGTATGTGGACACCCCTTCAAATTAGTGGATTCAGCTATTTTAGCCACACCCATTGAGCACACAGCCATGCGATCTCCATAGACAAACGTTGGCAGTAGAATGGCCTTACTGAAGAGCTTAGTGACTTTCATTGTGGCACTGTCATAGGATGCCACCTTTCCAACAAGGTAGTTTCAAATTTCTGCCCTTCTAGAGCTGCACTGGTCAACTGTAAGTGGAAATGTCTAGGAGCAACAACGGCTCAACCGCGAAGTGGTAGGCCACACAAGCTCACATAAGGGACCGCTGAAGCGCGTAGAGCTTATAAATCGTCACTATGGATTTCCAATCTGGAAGCAACGTCAGCACAAGAACTGTTAGTCGGGAGCTTCATGAAATGGGTTTCCATGGCTGGATGGTGTAAAGCTCGCTGCCATTGGACTCTGAAGCAGTGGAAATGTGTTCTCTGGAGTGATGAATCACGCTTCACCGTCTGGCAATCCGACTGACAAATCTAGGTTTGACGGATGCCAGGAGAACGCTACCTGCCCCAATGCATAGTGCCAACTGTAAAGTTTGGTGGAGGAGGAATAATGGTCTGGGGCTCTTTTTCATGGTTCGGCTAGGCCCCTTAGTTCCAGTGAAGGGAAATCTTAAAGCTACAGCATACAATTACATTCTAGATGATTCTGTGCTTTCTCCTTTGTGGCAACAGTTTGGGAAAGGCCCTTTCTTTCCTGTTTCAGCATGACAATGCCCCCGTGCACAAAGAGAGGTCCATACAATAATGATTTGTTGAGATCGTTGTGGAAGAACTTGACTGGGTTGCACAGAGCCCTGACCTCAACCCCATTGAACACCTTTGGGATGAATAGGTTGCCGACTGCAAGCCCAACATCAGTGCCCGACCTCACTAATGCTCTTGTGGCTGAATGGAAGTCCCCGCAGCAATGTTCCAACATCTAGTGGAAAGCCTTCCCAGAAGAGTGGAGGCTGTTATAGCAGCAAAGGGGGGACCAACCCCATATGAATGCCAGTTTGTTTTGGAATAAGATGTTCGACGAGCAGGTGTCCACATACTTTTGGTAATGTAGTGTATCTTTCAAAGAAAGAATACCTGCTGCTAATTTCAAGGGCAGTTGACTTCTTGGCCTATAAAACAGTGAATAACAGTAGCTATCTGACCTATAGCCACACATTTTCTCTAAAACGTGACTCATACCCAGGGATGATTGACAGTTCATCGCGACACAGCAATTTCTATTAAACTATTGATTTGATCTACTTCAACGATGCAATTATTTAGCACCCAAGGGCATTTTTATAAATAGTCTGATTTATGATTTCTCCAATACTTTATCTAATTTATTATTTTGTCTCTGTCCTCATGTTCTTCCATCCCCTCTAACGTGTTGTTTCCCCCTCCTCGGGTTGTTGGGTGTTGGTGCTACAGAACCGACAAAACAACGTATGCTTTCCTTCCAAGGGTTGGCCGAGCTGGCGCACCGGGAGTACCAGTCGGGTGACTTTGAGGCTGCCGAGCGCCACTGTATGCAGCTGTGGAGGCAGGAGCCCGACAACACGGGCGTACTGCTGCTGCTCTCCTCCATCCACTTCCAGTGTCGCAGGCTCGACAGGTGAGGTGGTGGTGGGAGGGGGGGGTGTGAAGGACCTGGAGGTCAGAGGTCAGCTCGCACTGCAGTGAGTCTACATGGTGGGCCTGGTCTGGAGAGAATGCTGGGCCCACTGTGACTGGCTGGAACTGCAGAACTCTGGTGCTGCTGTAAACTGGGGCTGCAATAAACTGGCTGCCAACAGCGCATGGTGCTACTACACATCTGTGGTGTTGAGGAGTAAGGAATGGCTGGCTGGGCAGCTGGTCCGTCAGTAATCTCCCTACATCTTCTTCTCATCTCCTCTTTTCCCACTCTAAAATGACTCTTACTGTGGTGGTGGCCGTTTTCTCTTCTCACAGGTGATCCAGGTGTTGGGTTTGATTTGACTGTGTTCTTTCTCGGGTGTTTTGGGTTGTCGCTCTGTCTCTTTGTACAATAAGCAAAAGGAAGTGATTTGTATCATGTGAAATTGGAATGAAACTTAAGTTTAACACACCCCCCCCCACACACACACATAACCATTTTAGTCGTCCCACTATCTCACAGCACACAATGCATCAGCTAGTGTGCTAAATGAGATCTCCCATTCACTATAAAGTACCAGTACTGGACCACACACCACCACATTTCTCCAGGCCAGTACAACCTACCAGCCTTGTGACCACCTCCTCCGTCCCTCCAGATCTGCCCACTTCAGCACCTTGGCCATCAAGCAGAATCCCATGCTGGCTGAGGCCTACTCCAACCTGGGCAACGTGTACAAGGAGCGCGGCCAGCTGCAGGAGGCTATAGAGCACTACCGCCACGCCCTGCGGCTGAAACCAGACTTCATCGACGGGTACATCAACCTGGCAGCAGCCCTGGTGGCAGCGGGAGACATGGAGGGGGCCGTCCAGGCCTACGTTTCAGCCCTACAGTACAACCCTGTGAGTGGACCTTGGACCCAGTTCATGTACCTCATCATAAGCCAAGCAGACCAGCACAAAACCCAAAGTTTTGGTGTTCTGCCAAACCGTGACACATTTTACACCCTTAAGCTACCCCCAATCAGATGTCAATTCTAGTATTGTCCTACTCAAGACATTTGATGATCCCTTTGTAGATATCAAATAATGTGATGTGTTAGTCAGTCTAGTAGTCCGGTTCTGGTTTGGAGCTCTAATCTGTGTCTCCTTTTTGTTTCCTGTCCCTCAGGATCTGTACTGTGTGCGCAGCGACCTGGGGAACTTGCTCAAAGCCCTCGGGCGTTTGGAAGAGGCTAAGGTATGTCCCAGGGGCTTGACGCTGGCACAGCTTTTTGCTTATCTTTTGTTTGTTTTAAAATATACTTTGATTTCTTTGTAAGATGTTTTGTCAGTTCTATCCCCCCGCCCCCTTTGAGCCCGATGGCCAAAGTTGCCCCCCTTTTTTTTTCTCCCCACTATTCAGTCATTCACTTCAGTGTGATTTTTCTCTATCTCTGATGCCATCTGAGGCCCTTCCCTAACCCCGGCCCTGGGAAGGCCCCCCCTCCACTACACCCTGGCTCTGGGCAGATTCCCCCTCCCTCTTAAGAGGCTAATAATGTTGAAGGGGGAAACATTTCTATAGATCCCCAACGAATTAAACCCTCCTTTTTTTCTGGAAGTTACTTTTCAGACCGCTTTATACTTTTGCCTTTGAGCCTCGCTAGAATAGAGGCATCACCATTCTCTCTCCACTCCCTACACCATGCTTCCTCTCACAATGCTCTTCCCTCTGACCTCTCAACCTCGGGTCAGCCCCTCTCCCCTCACAGGAAGAAAGGCTGGGCTTTTCAAATTGTTAGCAATAATTATGGTTCTGATATGGATTTTTTTTATAAACTCATAAAATGTTCAAAACAAAGGTGGTTTTGGAGGGATAATGCTGGCTCGGTCTTGGAAGGATAAATGAACTGATGAAGTTAGTTAATCTCTGCAATGCAAAAGATAAGATGGCCTCTAACCAAACCACATAACTCCACCACTCAATCCAGTTTTCCCACTACCCCCTACCCATGCAGATTTGCTAGTCTTGTATCTTGTGGAGTGCCCTCTGACCCGTTTATTCCGTCTTTATTTACCTCCTCTAAGCCATGCATACATTGGCCCCTTTTAACGATATCTCTGTCCATCTCCCTGATACGATATCTATACCTTCCCTGGGTTGGGTGAAAGCTGGAACTGTGGAGTTGACATCTTGCTAGGTGACCTGGTGCCAGGCCATCTTATTTGGTGCCAGAAGGGGGAGGAGTTCCAGGGAGCTGCCAGGCCAGCCCCCGTGCACTGTGGCTCCTCCCCCCGCGCGCTCGCTTGGCCCGGTGGAGTGTGCGCGCTAAGAGCTGCCTTCCTGACACCCCAGCTACGCCCTAATCAGAGGCTCGACACGACCCCACAGTGCTCTCAAAATCCAAGCCTAGGTCTACTCACCCCATCTGATCAGAAACAGCCGATGCTGCCGCTAAGGCCAACTGGGCCCTACTGGTTATCTTATCTGACTGTCCCTGCTGTCTTCGAGTGGGTGAATAGAATAGTCAGGGTATGAAAACGTGGTACAGTCCTTTCACACACACCCCTCCTTACAAGAGCCTGTAGTACGGTCCGATGCTGCGTCAGGCAGACAGCTCACAATCTGCACTCCGCCGCCCGCGTTCAGTTGGCTGGGTTAGAGAGAAACACGCACGCGCAGCAACCAGCGTTGACCTCTTTATTTCAGAGCTACCTATGGAGGCTTCTAGATACCCAATCATTACACACCACGGCTTTTCTTCTCACTCCCCATTGGCCAGGATTCAAGCACAACAGGACAAAGAAAAAGCATTAAAAAAAGAACCTTTTTGGAAAAAGAGGTTGAAGAAGAGTATGCTATGACATATTATTTCCAAAGAAATGTGATCAGTTCATTTGATGAAGATCAAGCTAGTTATCCTCCCTCCTTTCTCCTAGCTTGGCCATACTATAATATTATAATATTAGTGATTGATAAAACACATTATCAAAGCCTTTCTTCCCTCCTCCCACCCCCCCCCCCACCCCCCCGTACATCCGTTTTTTGTATTGGAAAATCAAATGAACATTCATTGCATGAGTGTAAACAGAGCAGGTTGTCTTCATTTTGTTGTGCTTTTCTTTGTTTGTTTTTTTAGGGACGTTTTATTTCATTTACATATGAGAGGGAAAAAATAATGTCTTGTTTGCTAACTTTTACTAACGCTGTTGTTTTTATTTTGTCTCTTGGTTTTTTTTTCCACGACTGATGATGTTATTTAGAAGGTTGTTTCAGGTGGGTGATGATGTTACTCCTGCTACCGTACCCTAGGTGCCCTGGCTGAAACACGGATCACTAGGGCAGCATCAGTCCTCAACCGCCTGCTGCTGAGGCTGCCGCCCGCCCCTCTGACAAAGTCCAAACAATATGGTAACGGGTTTGTAACTGCCAGCAAAAGAAAAACCATGAACTACTACTACTACGTCATGCCTCTGTCTTGTGGCTTCCTCTGAAGAGCAGAGAAACAAAACAAGAAAAGTAAAAACAAACAAACAAAACAAAAAGAGAAGTACAGTAAGCATTCCTTTAAATACCTTCAATTACCATGACAACAACGGGCAAAACGTATATCAGTAAATTCAAAAAACATACCAAACATGGAAGCAATTAGCGGGGAAAATATTAAATAAAGAAAAAGTAAGAAACCTCTAATGTTGGTTGCATTTTTTTCCTGTTGATTTAGTTTTTTTTCCTTCTTGGTTTTGGAGTTGCAGCGTTCTGCCGATGATGCAGACTGTGCGCTGTGAGTGTGCAGTAACGCAGGGGCTGCGCAGCGAACGAACCTTCCAAGGCCAAAAAAGCATCAGGCTCAAGCAAGCTTCCCCGCCCCCATCCCCCCCCCCGGCCTGCTGGGTACAGACCCCCTCCTCCCCCCGACGCCCTCTGTCAGCCTGGCACCCAGCGTACCCCCAGCCTCCAACAGGACACCATTGACTACTTTATTTACACATTGCCCTGCGGAACAGCCCCTGGGCTCTGGTGTTAGATCAACTCTCCTATTCTCTCTCTCCTCCTCTTAGGGCGTCAGACACTTGGCCGTCTTGATGCCCCTTAACTTCAAACTCCCCTTCTCTATATTCCCCCTCTTATCTAACCAGCCGCTTGGCTGCGGTCTCCACGACCTCTAACCCCAAACCCCCGTCCTCTGCCGCCCGTTGGTCCTGAAAGGCATTGTGGGGTACAGAGTGTGGCAGTCTGGGTAAGCAGGGTGTCTCCCGGGACTCTGGGTCTGTAGCCGGTCCGCAAAACCGGCCGGGGTCAGCGAGCGAGCGCAGCGGCGGCAAACAACGACCTCTTGTTGCTAAGCAGCAGCAGGGTCGGCGGCGTGACTGTGGTTGTAGCCAAACACACACCTAGGACACGCCCGCCCACGTAGCTTTGTGTGCGCACGCATTACAGGGACCTCCACGTGCACGCAGCACCCGCCATTCAAGGTTGTGAGATACCGCTAGTTAATATAGTCCGCTATCAAACATAAAGTTAACGGTTGTTTTTATAATACATTTGAATATCATTTAGGTATTTTTCCTTCACACAAAACAGCTTATCTGCTGTACATTTTTAATAACAAAACAGAAGAAAAGTCTAGTCGTTTCGGTTCCTCGTGTTGTGAGAAAGAGGTCATGATGATAACTGCAGAATGTCGGTCTGCGTGTGGGTGCTGGTTGGATCTGCGCAGCGTAGGAATAAGCAAGGAAGCTTAGCGCCGCAGATTTCAGCGCAGGCGAGCCCATGCTGCACACTCACTTTTTGCTTTAGTTGAGAACGGTCGCTAATTCTGTTTCCTCTACCCCTTTTTTGTTTTTCTTCCCATTTTCTTCAAATCTTATTTTATTTTACTTCCTCTCCTCTCCTCCTACCTCCTCTACCACTACTCTTCCTCTCCTCTGCCACTACTCTTCCTCTCCTCTGCCACTACTCTTCCTCTCCTCTGCCACTACTCTTCCTCTCCTCTGCCACTACTCTTCCTCTCCTCCTACCTCCTCTGCCACTACTCTTCCTCTCCTCCTACCTCTTCTCTGCCACTACTCTTCCTCTGCTCCTACCTCCTCTGGTTTTGATTGTTAACCCATTGAAGGCGTGTTACCTGAAGGCTATTGAGACTCAGCCCAACTTTGCGGTGGCTTGGAGCAACCTGGGTTGTGTGTTCAACGCCCAGGGAGAGATATGGTTGGCCATACACCACTTTGAGAAGGTAAGACTTTTCTACACAGCCGGTGATGTAAATACAAAGGACAAACCAGGATAGTCTAGTGTGACTGACTAATGATTTCATGTCTGGGCTGAAACATTTGATAATTCACACACAATACTATTAATGTCTTTGAGACCTTTTTAAGCACAGTCCTAGTAGAGTAGTGGGTGTACTGTGGACCGTTCACTGGTGTAAAGGGGATTTTCAGGTGAACAAACGAGAGCAGTCGTGGATATAGTCAATCATAAATCAATTTGGTTTAATTCAAGTTGCAACAAGAGCAGAGAAAATGTTTGACTTGGTCTTCGCCGAGAAGGCCCTTATCCTAATTACTCAGCACCAGATAGCCAAGACCTTGTTGGCTGCTAGCTACAGAATCAGTGTTCCACAGAATACAACAAAAATCAGTGTCCTTGGACCTACAGTCTGGCAATCCCTATCAACAGATATGAGTAACATCCAGCATCACATCTAGTGACCCACCTGTGGCAGAAATGAGTGTCACAAATCTTCAAATCATGTGAATTACTTAATGGGAAAACATATATAAATATGCTAAGCATTGTGTTAAGTACTCAACTGAATATGAGCTTTATTAATCTTAAATATTCCCCATTACAACTGGTGTTTGGAGGAGTTGTTTAACATTGTATGGATTTATGGGTATTTGTCAGGCTGTGACTCTGGATCCCAACTTCCTGGATGCCTACATCAACTTGGGCAACGTTCTGAAAGAGGCTCGCATCTTTGACAGGTCAGTGACTGTTCCCATGGTGTAACCAGTTAAACATGAAGACACTCCCTCGTTCAGGCATTCATAATCCTAATCATCCTTATTTCACCTGGTGAGTCGTAGGCTAATAATAGGGATTATGTTCCAAATGGCACCCTATTCCCTATGTAGTACACTACTTTTGAACAGGGCCCATGGGGCTCCAGTCAGAATTGTGCACTGTATAGGGAATAGGGTGCCGTGATGCTGACCTTCTAGGCAGAGTTGCAAAGAAAAAGTCCAGTGTCTGTGTTCTTTTGCCCATCTTAATCTTTTATTTTTATTGGCCAGTCTGAGATATGGCTTTTTCTTTGCAACTCTGCCTAGAAGGTCAGCATCCGGGAGTCGCCTCTTCACTGTTGACGTTGAGACTGGTGGTTTGCGGGTACTATTTAATGAAGCTGCCAGTTGAGGACCTGTGAGGCGTCTGTTTCTCAAACTAGACACTCTAATGTATTTGTCCTCTTGCTCAGTTTTGCACCGGGGCCTCCCACTCCTCTTTCTATTCTGGTTAGAGCCAGTTTGCGCTATTCTGTGAAGGGAGTAGTACACAGCGTTGTACAAGATCTTCAGTTTCTTGGCAATTTCTCGCATGGAATAAAATACATTTTACCAAGACAAATATGATTATTCATGTTCTGAATCGTTCAGTGTGGTCTTTCTCTAACATCATTTTCGTACATTGTAGAATAATAGTGAAGACATCAAAACTAAGAAATAACACATATGGAGTCATGTAGTAAACAAAAAAGTGTTAAACAAATCAAAATATGTTATATTTGAGATTCTTCAAATAGCCACCCTTTGCCTTGACAGCTTTGCACACTCTTGGCATTCTCTCAACCAGTTTCAGAAATACTATCAGATCCCCAAATGGGCAAATTTAATGGCAGAGTGTGCGAAGGCCAGGAGGAGGAGGGTCGGGGGACAGGTTTTATTCTTCTGGTTAGGCTATCTTGATCTCTGGCTCCCTCTTGAGTCCCTTCACCTTAATCTCTCCAGGATCCCTAAACCCCTATTGCCTCTGTAACGTTGGCGTTTCCTCTTGGGTAGGCCGAAAAAATTTGTTCAAGTTGTCAGTTGTAAGAAAATGATAGCGGATACATTTTGAGAAAATAAAAAGTAAAAATAAACGACAAAATAATAGTACCGCCCTTTACTCTCCTCTGCAGATCACTAGTACCGCTCCATGTATCTCCATGCAGAGCAGTGGTGGGCTACCTCAGAGTCCTCAGCCTTTAGTAGTTAGTAGTATTTTACTTATTGCTAGTAGTTTAACCACCCTTCTCTCTTCCAACCATTCAGAGCGGTGGCTGGCTACCTGCGCGCCCTCAGCCTGAGCCCCAACCACGCCGTCGTCCACGGCAACCTGGCGTGCGTCTACTACGAGCAGGGTCTTATCGACCTGGCCATCGACACGTACCGCCGCGCCATCGAGCTACAGCCCCACTTCCCCGACGCCTACTGTAACCTGGCCAACGCACTCAAGGAGAAGGGCAATGTAAGGAAGAACACGGTGTGTGTGTGTGTGTGTCCCAGCAGTGAGAGAATACTATGTTATTCTGCATCCCTACTGCCAGTGTGAAAGGCATGGCGGTCCCAGCAGGCCGCAGCAGTTGTCTCTGTGCCCTGTGCATGCCATTCCTTCCTTGACCCAATTTAGGAGATGATGATGGGGGGGGGGGTGTCTCTGTGTAGCTGTTGTCTCTGTTGGGGTCTCCCTTTCTCTTGGCCCTCTCTGGGGCTTGGTGTCTGTCTGTACAAAACATTTGAGTGTTTCTGTCTGTGTGGGGTGTCTGTATCTGTCCTTGTGTCTCTGGTTTAAACCTGTGTGGTTTAACCCCGTCTCTCCCAGGTATCCGAGGCTGAGGAGTGTTACAACACGGCCCTGCGTCTGTGTCCCACCCACGCTGACTCTCTCAACAACCTGGCCAACATCAAGAGGGAACAGGGCAACATCGAGGACGCCGTCCAGCTCTACAGGAAAGCCCTGGAGGTGAGATGGAGAACCACACCAAGGACAACTATATGGCAGTGTCCTGTTGTAATATGTATTCTAACCTGTAGGGTGTCCACTCACTCTGCCCAGAGTAGGTGAAAACGTGCTTTGGTGATGAAATTTCACCTCCTTATGTTATAAAATACATTTTACCAAGACAAATATGATTATTCATGTTCTGAATCGTTCAGTGTTAATAATATAATAATAATAATATGCCATTTAGCAGACGCTTTTCTCCAAAGCGACTTACAGTCATGCGTGCATACATTTTTGTGTATGGGTGGTCCCGGGGATCGAACCCACTACCTTGGCGTTACAAGCGCCGTGCTCTACCAGCTGAGCTACAGAGGACCACTACCACTTAACATATCATTTTCATACATTGTAGAATAATAGTGAAGACATCAAAACTAAGAAATAACACATGGAATCATGTAGTAACCAAAAAAGTGTTAAACAAATCAAAATATATTTTATTTTAGATTCTTGAAAGTAGTCACCCTTTGCCTTGATGACAGTTTTGCACACTTTTGGCATTCTCTCAACCAGCTTCACCTGGAATGTTTTTCCAAGTCTTGAAAGAGTTCCCACATATATATTATGATTTGTTTAACACTTTTTTTTTGGTTACTACATGATTCCATATGTGTTATTTCATAGTTTTGATGTCTTCACTATTATTCTACAATGTAGAAAATAGTAAAAATTAAGAAAAACCCTTGAATGAGTAGGTGTCCAAAAAGTTGTATTTCTTAACGTAATACCTCCGATAATATGCACCGAGCTCTGACCGAGTGGTGCCGATTTTACATTTTGTGGTCGTCGTCTTCGAAGTTGTTTCCGCTGGTTTTTTTTTTGTCATTTAGCAGACGCTCTTATCCAGAGCGACTTACATTTAGCATGACACGAGCTGAATTAAATGTAAAAGGCTTTGAAAATAAAAAGATTGGAATATGCTCAGTGCTCCGTTGACATTTCACATCATACGCTTGTTTTTGTGAGAAATCTTAGAAAAAGAACAAGAATTTAGCATTTAATATGAAACACATATACTAAAATATGAAAATACTACGTCTCAAAATCGATATCACCTCTATTGATTTTATGTCCTGTGGATTGGAGAAGATGCCGAGTTCAACGGTGAGCCATCAGGTAGCCTTAATTCTACACATAATCCAGCCTAACTGACGCCATGCAATTTTCCAGATTTTTATTTTATGACCACCTTTTCTCTGGTCTCCATTGATTTAGTCGTCCTGATTCTGGCCATCCTACAAGGGTGAACACTGATTCTGGCCATCCTACAAGGGTGAACACTGATTCTGGCCATCCTACAAGGGTGAACGCTGATTCTGGCCATCCTACAAGGGTGAAAACTCCAATAACTTTTGAACTGAGTTTTCATAGAGGATTATCTACACAATTAACATCCTATTTTACCCAGTGGTCAGATTATACGTTTTTGATTGGACACCCTATAACCTGTGTGTGTGGTTGGTGTTTGCAGCGGCCCACTCTAACCTGGCCAGTGTTCTGTTGTAATATGTATTCTAACCTGTGGTTGTGTTGTCGTCTTCAGGTGTTTCCAGAGTTTGCAGCAGCCCACTCTAACCTGGCCAGTGTTCTGCAGCAGCAGGGGAAACTCCAGGAGGCCCTCATGCACTACAAGGAGGCCATCAGGTTCGCAGACAGACACCTCTCAGTCTCGCCCTCTCTTTCATCTCTCAATCAGTGGTGGTTTGACAATCCACAGAGACACACCTTTAGGGATGGTGTTTCAAGGTACTACATCTAGTTGATAGATTTGCATCCTACTGAATTGTTTGTGTGTGTCTGTAGAATCAGCCCTACGTTTGCTGATGCCTACTCGAACATGGGCAACACTCTGAAGGAGATGCAGGATGTCCAGGGAGCGTTACAGTGTTACACCAGAGCCATCCAGATCAACCCTGCCTTTGCTGATGCTCACTCTAACCTGGCCTCCATACACAAGGTGACTTTCATCTGCCACGTCTGTCATAACCCCCGAATCCTATCAGACATGCAGTGAAGCCGATTTGGGATTGGCATTACTCCTCCTTTGTCACTGATATTCCGCAGGGCCAAATTTACCTATGGTCTGCAATTTTGTTTTGTAATTCATGGAAATATTAAAATGCATGTATTTATAAAGGAAGTTGTTTTATGATTCCATTATTGTAATGATATGTCCCCTCCCCTCAGGACTCTGGTAACATCCCAGAAGCCATTGCTTCTTACCGTACAGCCCTGAAACTGAAGCCTGACTTCCCTGATGCCTACTGCAACCTGGCACACTGCCTGCAGGTACACACACTCTCACACACACTGCTGAACACACACACACTGCTGAAAACAGGAAGAAAAACACACTAGTCTCCCGTGTCAAGTTACTGCAGATACACTTAAAGGCCAAATCCTGATTTGAGACTCAGCTGTAACTTGAGTATAAATCATGTATTGATGTGAGACATTGCGAAAGAGAGAACACAAGTAAGGCTCAAGAGTTACTGCTCTTGGATTACATGTCTCTGGTTTTACACTTCAGACTGCCTCACAAACTTCTGTCACACAAACACACACTCTCTCCTCACCACTTACACAGCGGTCTCTCCTCTCCCCAGATTGTGTGTGACTGGACGGACTATGATGAGCGTATGAAGAAGCTGGTGAGCATCGTGGCTGACCAGTTGGATAAGAACCGTCTGCCCTCGGTGCACCCCCACCACAGCATGTTATACCCCCTCTCTCACGGCTTCCGCAAGGCCATCGCTGAGAGGCACGGCAACCTCTGTCTGGACAAGGTACAGGCCCTCATCGAAGCAAGTACAGTATTGACCTTTTATTCAGGTGAAGGCTGGGCTGGGATGCTTGTATGGTGAAGGGTGAAGGGTGAACGGTAAGGTGGGATGGCTTGGAAGTTACCCTTCTGGCTCATTTTAAGGAAACTTATTAGGCCTGTAGTCGTTTTTCTAGTTAAAAATAAACAGTAAACACCAGCCTTAGATGGCAGAAGGTGGTTGGGGTGCTTGCTGGGTAAAGAGGGTCTCCTAGATGGGTTAAGATGGGTTAGGTTTGGGCGGTTAGTTGGATGTTAGTTAGGTCAGGTTCAGGATAGTTGTAACTACGTTATGGACGAGGGATCTGGTTTTAATCTGCCTTGTCTAGTTGGACCACCTGAAAGGAGCTAGGTTTATGGTCATTATCTGACAGGCTATGATGTTCCAATGTCCATACTAGAAATCATTCTAAGTAGGATGCTAGTGTACATTTTGGAAGAGAGCCTTGGGCTGTGTCTCAGATGGCATCCTTTTCATTACATAGAGCACTACTTTTGGGTAAAAGTAGTGCACTTTATAGGGAATAGGGTGACATTTGGGACGCAGCCTAGTTTACCAGCTGTGACATAGTCTAACGCCCCCCCATCCCACCACAGATCAATGCGCTCCACAAGCCGGCCTTTGAGTACCCCAAGGACCTGAAGGCCAGCGCGGGTCGTCTGAGGGTGGGATATGTCAGCTCTGACTTCGGGAACCACCCCACCTCCCACCTCATGCAGTCCATCCCCGGCATGCACAACTCTGAGCAGTTTGAGGTGAGGGTTTCCTACTGTTCTGAATCATTACCACTAGAGATGCTATCAGGAGGACTGGCAACAACCAATGATTTAGAATGAACTGATGTGTTTGCATACCTGGATTTGATTTTCATTTAAACAAATGTTTTATTCTCAATGCGACGTAACTGAATAAATAATGGATAAATATAAGTGAGGTGTTATAGTGACCTAACAGTACTTGAATTTTGTTTTTAAAATTTGGATATAAAAGCCATACTGGCCGTGCAGCTGTTCTAACGGTTGGTGGTAACATGGTTGTAACATGTCTGGTGGTTCCTCTCCCCAGGTGTTCTGCTATGCCCTGAGCCCAGATGACAACACCAACTTCAGGGTTAAGGTGGTGGCCGAGGCCCATCACTTCACTGACCTGTCACAGGTGAGTTAACGCAGATAGACAACTGAATCAAAGTACTTTTCTTTGTCCTTTCCTCTGTACTGTAGAACATAGAGCCACTCTCCCTTCCTCCTCCTCCCGTCTCTCTCCTCTGTCAGCTCCCGTGTAACGGTAAGGCAGCAGACAGGATCCATCAGGATGGACTCCACATCCTGGTCAATATGAACGGCTACACCAAAGGAGCCCGCAACGAGCTGTTTGCCCTGCGCCCCGCTCCCATCCAGGTGAGATAATTAGGCTTTATTTGGCCATGTAAGCTATATGGAATTGTTTTAAGTTCATACCAAGGATCATTTTGCTATTTGATTTTGAATTTTAAGACCCCTTGAAGTATGTATATATATTTTTGATTTGGCCTTACTGCTATTCGCCCATACAAATGCATTGAATAACAGATTCAGTACATGCAACTACAGTCCCCCAAAAAAATTAAAAAGGAAGATTGGTCTGAAGGGTCTGTCCTATAACTGAGAGATATAAGAAGGATCAGGATGTTTTTTTTTTTTTACATGTATTTAACCCCTTATTTTTTGGCATAAACAATCTCTATATATATATATATATATATACACACTACATGACCAAAAGTATGTGGACGCCTGCTCGTCAAACATCTCATTCCAAAATCATGGGCATTAATATGGAGTTGGTCCCCCCTTTGCTGCTATAACAGCCTCCTCTCTTCTGGGAAGGCTTTCCACTAGATGTTGAAACATTGCTTTGGGGACTTGCTACCATTCAGCCACAAGCATTAGTGAGGTCGGGCACTAATGTTGGGCGATTACGCCTGGCTCGCAGTCGGCGTTCCAATTCATCCCAAAGGTGTTAGACGGGGTTGAGGTCAGGGCTCTGTGCAGGCCAGTCAAGTTCGTCCACACCAATTTCGACAAACCATTTCTGTATGGACCTCGCTTTGTGCATGGGGGATTTGTCATGCTGAAACAGGAAAGGGCCTTCCCCAAACTGTTGCCACAAAGTTATTGTATTAGGCCAATGTTTCACACAGTTGTCAAGTTGGCTGGATGTCCTTTGGGTGTTTGACCATTCTTGATGCACACGGGAAACTGTTGAGTGTGAAAAACCCAGCAGCGTTGCTGTTCTTGACACACTCAAACCGGTGCGCCTGGCACCTACTACCATACCCCGTTCAAAGGCACTTCAATCTTTTGTCTTGCCCATTCACCCTGTTAATGGCACACATACACAATCCATGTCTCAAGGATTTAAAATCCTTCTTTAACCCGTCTCCTCCCCTTCATCTACACTGATTTTGAAGTGGATTTAACCAGTGACATCAATAAGGGATCATAGGCTTCACCTGGTCAGTCTGTCATCGAAAGAGCAGGTGTTTCTAATGATTTGTACTCGGTGTATGCTTTGATTGAAACAAAATAGTCCTACAAAAAAGGCTAATAGTTTTAACACCATCTGTTTTTTTATTTGCTCATGAAACAGTAATTCAAGAAGCTCTAACTGATTGAGATCAAATGATTGGCAGGCATGCAGTTTGGACATTTCACCATTTAAAACGTAAATAATTATAATTCACGATAGACAGTGATGGCCTATTTGGAAATGAGGTATGCTTAACTTGGTGTTTTGAGGGTATAAAAAATATAACATTTTCTTGAGACAATATATTTGGGCATAGGCCTACTCTACAATGATATTCAGCAGGCTACATCTGTTGATTGAGAATTTTTCATTTATTTTTCTCCGCGTGCGCTCCCTCACCTAAAAAACAAACAAAAAAACAATGGCACTACACAACTGCCGGGGTATAATGTCCAAATAAAGTTCACTCTGCCAACTGTTCTCTCCTTCTTCTCAGTGTATGTGGTTGGGCTACCCGGGGACCAGCGGAGCTCCCTTCATGGACTACATCGTGTCAGACAAGGAGACGTCCCCCATCGAGGTGGCGGAGCAGTACTCTGAGAAACTAGCTTACATGCCACACACCTTCTTCATTGGAGACCACGCGAACATGTTCCCCCACCTCAAGGTGAGATTCCTGTTTATCCAGTAAACAAAAGTTTGTTGTAGTGTGGCTTGATTGAACCTTATACGGCTAATGTGCAGTGATTGGTTGAAATTGCGAGCCCTCTTGTTCTGCGGTGACAGGTCAGTTTTTTTTTATGCGATAATATTACGATGATTTGACTTGTGCGGAAGTAGTGCAGTGATTGGTCAAATTTGCAAGCCCTCACATAATATGCAGGGAATAGTTGATTTAGCAAAAATATTTGTAATCCGGGGGAATCCTGGAGGGACTGTTTATTCTCTTGTCATGTTTCACTGTTGAGTCAAAGGTAAAGATTCAGCATCAAGGATATCACTGACTGCAGTGAATTACATATAAAGGTGTAGTAATTGGTGTAGTGAAAGTATATCTGCCGATGAGGTCAGTTGAATTTTCTTAACATAACCAAAGGAGTGCCACAAGACTCAATACTAGGCCCTTCACGATTTACATTAATAATGTTGGTTTGTCACTTAATAATAATTGGGACGTACATCTCTATGCGGATGACAGTTATTTATTCCCGTTCCCCTTCAGTGCAGCAGGCCATTAAAACCTCTTAGATGTAAAGTCCCCTGTTTTGGGGACCTGCGTGCTTCTGGTGTTGGTTCCGACTGACAATTTTGCTTATAAATCGATCTGTGGACTCGGTAGATCGAAATGGCTTGCATTGAGCAATAGCCCTGGTTCCCACTGACAGTTTTTTTCTGAGCCTGTGATGTAGGATGTGAAATCTGAAACCACTTGAAGCTGGGATGTCCCTCCTACCATTTAATTTGCTCTTCCGTCTGTCCGTTAACTCCTGGCTGAACCCTACATCGCAGCCACAGACAAAGCACATGCCTGCAGTCGTTACATCGTAGCGCATTCATGTAAAATAATTCATTGTTTTTTTGTCATAGACGGACAAGATTAATATGAGATGAACGGCGAGTTCAGGAAGCCAAGTTAGAGCTCTGAGACGTTCACAGCGATGGGGCCAGACGTTTTGATCGAGACCTTTAGAAAATATGCACATTTTCTTTTAACACTAAACAAACAAATATGTACTTCAGTTATAAGGAAGGCAAAATCTTAGTTAGTCATTTTATAATTTGATTATGCTTTATTTAGAAAGCATATACAGTGAGGGGAAAAAAGTATTTGATCCCCTGCTGATTTTGTACGTTTGCCCACTGACAAAAACATGATCAGTCTCTAATTTTAATGGTAGGTTTATTTGAACAGTGAGAGACAGAATAACAACAAAAAAATCCAGAAAAACGCATGTCAAAAATGTTATAAATTTATTTGCATTTTAATGAGGGAAATAAGTATTTGACCCCTCTGCAAAACATGACTTAGTACTTGGTGGCAAAACCCTTGTTGGCAATCACAGAGGTCAGACATTTATTGTAGTTGGCCACCAGGTTTGCACACATCTCAGGAGGGATTTTGTCCCACTCGTCTTTGCAGATCTTCTCCAAGTCATTAAGTTTGAGGCTGACGTTTGGCAACTCGAACCTTCAGCTCCCTCCACAGATTTTCTATGGGATTAAGGTCTGGAGACTGGCTAGGCCACTCCAGGACGTTAATGTGCTTCTTGTTGAGCCACTCCTTTGTTGCCTTGGCCGTGTGTTTTGGGTCATTGCCATGCTGGAATACCCATCCACGACCCATTTTCAATGCCCTGGCCGAGGGAAGGAGGTTCTCACCCAAGATTTGACGGTACATGGCCCCGTCCATCGTCCCTTTGATGCGGTGAAGTTGTCCTGTCCCCTTAGCAGAAAAACACCCCCAAAGCATAATGTTTCCACCTCCATGTTTGACGGTGGGGATGGTGTTCTTGGGGTCATAGGCAGCATTCCTCCTCCTCCAAACACGGCGAGTTGAGTTGATGCCAAAGAGCTCGATTTTGGTCTCATCTGACCACAACACTTTCACCCAGTTCTCCTCTGAATCATTCAGATGTTCATTGCAAACTTCAGACGGGCCTGTATATGTGATTTCTTGAGCAGGGGGACCTTGCGGGTGCTGCAGGATTTCAGTCCTTCACGGCGTAGTGTGTTACCAATTGTTTTCTTGGTGACTATGGTCCCAGCTGCCTTGAGATCATTGACAAGATCATCCCGTGTTGTTCTGGGCTGATTCCTCACCATTCTCATGATCATTGCAAATCCACGAGGTGAGATATTGCATGGAGCCCTAGGCCGAGGGAGATTGACAGGTCTTTTGTGTTTCTTCCATTTGCGAATAATCGCACCAACTGTTGTCACCTTCTCACCAAGCTGCTTGGCGATGGTCTTGTAGCCCATTCCAGCCTTGTGTAGGTCTACAATCTTGTCCCTGACATCCTTGGAGAGCTCTTTGGTCTTGGCCACGGTGGAGAGTTTGGAATCTGATTGATTGATTGCTTCTGTGGACAGGTGTCTTTTATACAGGTAACAAACTGAGATTAGGAGCACTCCCTTTAAGAGTGTGCTCCTAATCTCAGCTCCTTACCTGTATAAAAGACACCTGGGAGCCAGAAATCTTTCTGATTTGAGAGGGGGTCAAATACTTATTTCCCTCATTAAAATGCAAATCAATTTATAACATTTTTGACATGCGTTTTTCTGGATTTTTGTTGTTGTTATTCTGTCTCTCACTGTTCAAATAAACCTACCATTAAAATTATAGACTGATCATTTCTTTGTCAGTGGGCAAACGTACAAAATCAGCAGGGGATCAAATACTTTTTTCCCTCACTGTAAATCATTTCAAGCCTTATTCATACAGTATTGTTGAGTAGGAAATGCATCATATAAAATATTTCATTTTTATATTTGTACTTGCGCTTGTGTCCTCAAAAGTGACTACACCTCAGCAACTTATAATAATTTTTTATCAGAAACGATCTTATAATGTCTTTCAGCCAGAGGTCTAGTGAGTTTTGGATGAGTTGTCTGTACAGCTGCCTTTTTTCCCCTGTGCTTCCTATTAGTGTTTTCCTCTCTCTCCTCTGGTCTGTGTACACATGCTGCTCTTCCTTCAGAAAAGCATGCATCACAACTTTGTTCATTTTGCACAATTTCTCTTGTTCACTTTCGCTAGTAAATGTTCACACTCACTGAAAATGACATACGGTAGATACTCGCTATGCTTGTATAACTTTGAGCTGGATTTGCCTGCCTTTGCAATAAGTTTATGTTCGTTTTCGCGCGTTAGCATTTAGGTAACAGCTATGTGATTTCGCTATTAGTTTGTGCTAATTCTGTTAGCATTCCGGTAATAGAGGCACAATGGGCTTTTATTATATATTTTTGGCCCCCTTGTGTGCCGTGCCGGTAATACCGTAAATCCCGAGATGAGAGAAGATCGGTATGACGATATGAAAATACCGCCCAAGCCTAGCGGCTATTTGTATATAAAGCATTTCTCGAGAAACTCCCATACTACCTCCCTTCTTAATTGGATATCCAGCCACCATCAGACTCGCTCTCAAGACTGGCTGGTTCTAGAGTTTTCTCGGGTCTCCACAGAGTCTGGGAAGATTGCCTTTTAGTTATTGTGACCCTAGCGCATGGAATGACCTGCAGGCCACTTTGTGGCTTGACTCTGGTCTCGAAGGGTCAGTTCGGGACTATGAGGAATGTGGTGAAGGAGAAATGCACTTGTTTTGATTGTGGGTTTCCCCTGGTTACATAAAGCTTAAATAAAAATACTAAACTGACATTCATCTGAAAGAAAAAGGCATTCTTTGATGAATGAAAATAATGCTTTTAAGATCTACAACCCTGACGTGGTTTCTTGGAACGACACTTGACATGCAGTTCACCTCAGTGATCTTGTTTTATTTTCTTCAACAGAAAAAGGCGGTGATTGACTTCAAGTCTAACGGCCACATCTTTGACAACCGCATCGTTCTGAATGGCATTGACCTCAAGGCCTTCCTGGACAGCCTGCCTGACGTAAAGGTGGTCAAGGTGAGACAGTGACATGGGGAATAGCTCTAACCCTTCCTGGACAGCCTGCCTGACGTCAAGGTGAGACAGTGACATGGTGAATAGCCCTAACCCTTCCTGGACAGCCTGCCTGACGTCAAGGTGAGACAGTGACATGGGGAATAGCTCTAACCCTTCCTGGACAGCCTGCCTGACGTCAAGGCGAGACAGTGACATGGTGAATAGCTCTAACCCTTCCTGGACAGCCTGCCTGACGTCAAGGTGAGACAGTGACATGGTGAATAGCCCTAACCCTTCCTGGACAGCCTGCCTGACGTCAAGGTGAGACAGTGACATGGTGAATAGCCCTAACCCTTCCTGGACAGCCTGCCTGACGTCAAGGTGAGACAGTGACATGGTGAATAGCCCTAACCCTTCCTGGACAGCCTGCCTGACATCAAGGTGAGACAGTGACATGGGGAATGTTCTGTGACCATATTTCCATTGGACTAGGACCATCAACTATTGGAAAGGTACCCCCATTGTCTGTTCCTTTTGTTTTCTTCAATTTGAACGGTGAAGACCCACCCTTATCCTCCTGAAAAATAAGATGCAAATGATTTGTAAATCACTGACCCCTTCCTTCCTTCCTGTCCAGATGAAGTGTGCCAGTGGGGACAGTGGAGCAGCAGAAACCAACGGGGCTCTGTCCATGCCTGTCATCCCCATGAACACAGCAGCTGAGGCCATCATCAACATGATCAACCAGGGACAGATTCAGGTCACCATCAACGGATTCACCGTCAGCAATGGACTGGCCACCACACAGGTACTGGAGGGGGACACACTGAGGAAATGGATAAGAATGAATACCAGGTTGTTATTTTGCTGGTTGAATGAAGCAGAGAGGAACCTGTATGGTTGACCTTTGATCCCAGCCATGTGACATGACTACAGCCTGTAGTGTTCCATCTCCATGTTTACTGTGTTTTCAGATACTTCCAGTGGAGGAGGTTGTAGCCCTCCAGCTATGGGGCACACAGACTGGCTAGTACTGGAGAAAGACATTGGGTCACTTGCACGTCTACTTTTGAGATTTGACACCTAGGAAAATGGTTCCAGTACTGTAGTGAACAGGGGTCAGAACAGGGATGTATGGGAAACACTGTCATGTGTCACTATGCACTGGCCTCTCCTCTGCCCCCTAGATCTCTTCTTTTTCTTTTTTCTTTTTTTTGGTCATTTAGCAGACGCTCTTATCCAGAGCGACTTACAGGAGCAATTAGGGTTAAGTGCCTTGCTCAAGGGCACATCGACAGATTTTTCACCTAGTTGGCTCAGGGATTAGAACCAGCGACCTTTCAGTTACTGGCACAACGCTCTTAACCACTAAGCTACCTGGCGTCCCTATCTCTCTCTCTCCTTGCTCTCCTTCCTTCCTCTCCCTCTCTGCTCAGAATACATTTCTCCATCATAACCACCACCTTGTCCTCCATCTCAGATCAACAACAAGGCGGCTACAGGAGAGGAGGTTCCTCGTACCATCGTCGTGACAACCCGCTCCCAGTACGGCCTGCCTGAAGACTCCATCGTCTACTGCAACTTCAACCAGCTCTACAAGATCGACCCCCCCACCCTGCAGATGTGGGCCAATGTAAGCCTCAAGCTAGAAAACACTTTCTCAATGCTCCATGATCCTGTTGTCTTAGATTGTCATGTTTCTTCAGGTATTCCTCAGTTTCCCTGACTCTCAGGGTGAAATGGCACCCTAATCTCTGTGATAGTGCACTAGCTTTGACCAGGCCCTATGCTCTGGTCAAAAGTAGTGCACTATATAGGGAATATGGGCCTTGGTCAACAGTAGTGCCATTTCAGACACACAACACCTCTTACTGATCACCTCTCCTGTCTCACCTCTCCTCTCCCGTCTCTCCTCTCCTCTCCCGTCTCTCCTCTCCTCTCCCGTCTCTCCTCTCCTCTCCCGTCTCTCCTCTCCCGTCTCTCCTCTCCTCTCCCCTCTCCTCTCCCGTCTCTCCTCTCCTCTCCCGTCTCTCCTCTCCTCTCCCGTCTCACCTCTCCCGTCTCTCCTCTCCTGTAGATCCTGAAGCGTGTTCCCAACAGTGTCCTGTGGTTGCTGCGTTTCCCTGCGGTGGGCGAGCCCAACATCCAGCAGTACGCCCAGAACTTCGGCCTGCCCGCCTCCCGCATCATCTTCTCTCCGGTGGCGCCCAAGGAGGAGCACGTGAGACGGGGCCAGCTGGCCGACGTGTGTCTGGACACGCCACTCTGTAACGGACACACCACCGGCATGGACGTCCTCTGGGCCGGGACACCCATGGTTACCATGCCAGGTGAGACGGTGTATGATCGTAGGACAGAGACGTTTCCTTCTGAAGTGTGCACTTGTTCACTACTCTCCACAAATTAGAATGCGTTGGATTGGTATTGGCATGGGCTAGAAGGAGTTTCTATATCTCAGTCGTTTCCTTTCTAATCCATGAAGGGAAGGGAACAAATGCACAGTACGGAGATAATTGGGTTGCACTCTGTGGGTGGTGTAGTAACGGTGGTGTGGGTGGGTGGTGTAGTAATGGTGGTGTGGGTGGGTGGTGTAGTAACGGTGGTGTGGGTGGGTGCTGTAGTAACGGTGGTGTGGGTGAAGAACAGGTCGGTCTTTTAAATGTCACGTGTGCCTGTACAGGTGAGACCCTGGCGTCACGTGTGGCAGCCTCTCAGCTGCAGTGTCTGGGCTGTCCAGAGCTCATCGCCCACACCAGACAGGAGTATGAGGACGTGGCCGTCAAACTGGGCTCTGACATGGAATAGTAAGATCCTCTGAGTAACACACACTCCAGCTCTCTCTCTCTCTCTCTCTCTCTCTCTCTCTCTCTCTCTCTCTCTCTCTCTCTCTCTCTCTCTCTCTCTCTCTCTCTCTCTCTCTCTCTCTCTCTCTCTCTCTCTCTCTCTCTCTCTCTCTCTCTCTCTCTCTCTCTCTCTCTCTCTCTCTCTCTCTCTCTCTCTCTCTCTCTCTCTCTCTCTCTCTCTCTCTCTCTCTCTCTCTCGTCGTCTTTTCTTACACTCAATCTCTTCTATGGTTGAGAATCTCATCCTCTTCTCACCATTGCTGTAACTGACCCCCTCTCCTCCCCCAGTCTGAAGATGATCCGGTCCCGTGTGTGGAAGCAGCGTATCTGCAGCCCTCTGTTCAACACCAAGCAGTACACTATGGATCTGGAGAAGCTCTACCTGCAGATGTGGGAGCGCCACGCCAGCGGAGGCAAGCCAGACCACCTGGTCAAACTGCAGCCCATCGAGAGCAGCGAGAGCGCCTGAAGACCCAGAGTGCGTCCCAAATGGCACCCTATTCAGTACACTGCTTATGACCAGGGCCTAAAGAGAGTGTGGACAAAAGTAATGCACTACAAAAAGGAATAGGGTGCTATATGAGACGCAGCCCCCGACCAGACGTCCCACCCTGACCTCTAACCTCACCCCTGTCCAACTCCAGCCCCTCCAGAGCAGTAGAAGCACCTGGACTTGAACTCTGACCCCCACTCGCCCTTAACCCACCACTCTGCCCCTCCTGCCCAAAGCCTAGCACCTATCTGCTCCTCTTCAACCCTGCTTCCCTCTTCCCTCCCCTGTGACTTGGACTCTTGTCTGTTGTAGAGCCTGCAGGTGTGTCTTCATCCCCCCCCTCCCTCCTTCACTCCTAGTCATCATATCCCATCTTACCTGTTTCCCTGAGCCAGACTGAGCCAGAACCACTCAGCTCTTCACCTGAGACTCTTCCCCCAAACCACAGCATCCACACAGGGTAGGAGAGGAGGAGGAACAACCCCCCATCCTTCCCTCCATCCAGCGCCTGGAAGAGACTCCCCGTGGCTTTTTCTCTTCTCTCTCTGTGTGTGTGTGTATATGGGACTCTTTACACAAGCCTGCATCAATGTCCCAAGCCTGCATCAATGTCCCAAGCCTGCCTCAATGTCCCAAGCCTGCCTCAATGTTTTTCGATCTCCATGTAATAATTGAATCTGGAATAAGAGGTTGATGTAATAAGAGTATATGAAGGGACTGTGTTGCAGTCTGAACATCTAGTAACTCTTGTCTTGAACTAAAAAACGTTGAATCAGCTTAATCATGTTAAAACATTGTCTTTTGGTTTTTCTCATCTTATGCTATTGGTAACTGCCAGGATAAGAGTAGATAGATGCATATGATTAATATCAGATTTCAGAGAGAAAGATCAGAACTACCTCCCTCCCTCCCCACCACCACCACCACCAAATGCCAACTTTTAAGGATTTTGTGTCAATGTAAGAAAACTAAAAAACTCTCAATGGCTTTGTCCTGTTGTTCGATATCACGCAGTATGCTTGTTAAGACCAAACCCTATGGATAAATTGGACAGACAGGAGTTTCTTGTTAGTACTACCCATTGGAAAGGCCCTGTATTTCTGTCACCCTTAGTTATGCCCTCTCCCCACGTAATGATTGATTATCACTCAAACCAGGAATGGCCTAGGTAAGTATTTTGTAAGCAAGTTTTTGTTTTGTACTCTTGTCTTTCTGTGAACTGTTTTATTTATGCTCTGTCTGGTATGCTGCAAGGCTCTGACTCAATTTCTGTTGAAATAAAGACAAATATGGCAAACCTCTTGGAATGCGTTGATCATTTCGCTGATTTAATCAGGGTAGTGTTAGAGCACGTTCCCCCAATATTGCTTCCACCTTACAGATCTGTTCGTTTTTCTCAATTTGGTATAAGCGTTTATTATTTTTACAATGTAGATTTTCAAAACGGTGTACACAACACACGGAACTGTGGCGGTAAATAGATTTTCTAAATGTAATAGCCTGTAGTAGTTTTGTAATAATGACAAAACAAAATACAATCAAAGGAACAAACTGCAAAATGAAAAAAACTATATATAAATATCCCTTGGAACAAGCTAACAAAAATGTGCTTTGTCTTTTAAAACATTCCGTCATAGATTTGATGTGCAGTAACTTGTATCATGATGAACAAAATAGATCCAACTGTCAAAAGGTCCAAACGGGCAATTACTCTACCTCCAGAGCAGCAGAAGCGCCTGGGCTTGAATCCTGATCACTGGCCCCTATGTCTCTTCTATAAGGAGCGGACCTGAAAGAGACCTGTCTCCTCAGTCCTGCATTCCTCTCTCCTAGCTCAAGTCCTCCCCTCAGCCACGCTGAGTACAGACTGAGCCAAAGAGTTAGAAGACATATCTAAGAGATAGAAACTGATAAAAGGAGACGGTGACGACCACGACGCTGCTGCACAAATATCCTCTACCCCAGTTATTCTGAAAAGGGCAGTAGAAGCCGCTACTCCACGAGTGGAGTGGTTTCTTACACAATGAGGCAATGGTCGCCCCGCTGCCTCATACGCCGTCTCAATGCCTTCACAAAGCCAATGAGACAGACGCTGTTTAGAAAGTGGTCTACCTAGTGCAGCCGCACCTTGACACACAAACAGCTGAGGCGATGACCTAATCGCCGCCGTGTGTTCCACGTAACACGCTAAAGGCACGCACTGGGCACAGGCGATGGAGCCTCTCCTCTCCATGAGGAGAGGGATAAAAGGACCACAGCTCTACAATCTGTATGAGCTCTTAATAACCGTAGGCATAAAAGCCGGGTTAGGACGCAACACCGCTCTGCTCAGATCGCCATTAATGGCGAGGCAGTCGGGTCTCGTCGACAGAGCGCACAAATCACTGACACGCTTAGCAGTGGTCAAAGCGAGCAACAGTGCCGTCTTCAAAGACCTAAGCCGCCGCGTTCCTAATAGGAAACGTTTCACTAGAGGGTGGCTGAAGATAGTGTCCCTGCCAAACCCCTCACGACAAGCTGAAATCGCCGCTGCAAACACCTTAATGGTGGCGGGCGATCGCTGCTTATCAAATAAAAACTGTAGGAACGAGAGTACACTCTCAACCCGACAGCACATGGGGTCCACATTCTCTGTCACACACCACTGTGAAAACACGTTCCATTTACTGGCATAAACCCTGGAAGTGGAACCGGCACGTGAACCCTGTATGGTTCTGATTACTGAATCAGATAACCCACGGCGCTGTAGCCTGTCCCTCTCAGGAGCCAAACCATCAGTGGTTGGCCGATTATGGGCAACTGCCCCTATCGCGCCTGAGACAGCGCTTCCTGTTGATGTGGAATTGGCCAAGGTGGCGCAATCAACATCTGAATCATCTCCGCGAACCATGGAGCCCCTGGGCGATCGGGAGCCACCAATATGATTTATTTGGAAATGTGGAGAACAACCCCCTTGAGACATGAGGTCTGCCCCTATGTTCACGTAGCCTGGAATGTGTGCTGCTCTCAATGAGCGAAGATGCACGTGAGCCCACAGCCACAATTCCTCCGCCAACTGGTGGAGTGCAGGAGACCTGACTCCTCCCTGGCGATTGATGTAGGCTACTGTGCTTCGGTCGTCTGACCAGACCAGCACATCGCGACCCCGAAGGGTAGACGCGAAGTGGGTCAGAACCAGTAGAACCGTTTACAACTCCAATAGGTTGATGTGACGACTCGAGAGAGGCCACACACCTCCTATCGCTTGGGTCTGACATGTCCCTCCCCATCCAGTCAGAGAGGCATCTGTAAAACTGGAATGTAGGAGGACACTGCCTATCCGGACACCGTGCGTGAGAACGCGCGGATCTCTCCAATAGTTCAGATCTGCTCTGAGCGAGAAAAAAAAGGAGGGAGGGCGCAGCTGGCACATAGTGGGGGTCCATGAAACACACTAAACATAAGTCGTGGGAGTCGACAGCCGCCATACTGAAAATAGCTTTTGGGGGTGAAAAATCTCCTGGTGTGCTCATTCTCGGACGACGTCGATGACCTGGAAAATCGACTACGTTTTCTTTGTCCTGAGTCTTGTCTTCTATCGGCTTCCTCAGTCCAATCCAGTCGCTGAAGATAACGGGAGGCTGATTGAGGGGAAGCGTCCCCTCTTATAGGGACACCTGTACTCCTATTGGCTGCAGGTGTGTGCATAATTTTATCTCAGGCTGTTCGCTGCCTAGGCAACGGAGTAAACCAATAGGCGCAGAGCTCCGGAGCTACTCCTCAGTTTCATCAGCTGTCCGGGAGGCTGGTCTCAGAAAATCCAGCAGGTGAAGAAGCCAGATGTGGAGGTCCTGGGCTGGCGTAGTTACACGTGGTCTGCAGTTGTGAGGCCGGCTGGACATACTGCCAAATTCTCTAAAACAATGTTGAACATTCAATTCTCAGGCAACTTCTCTGGTGGACATTCCTGCAGTCAGCATGCCAATTGTACGCTCCCTCTAAACTTGAGACATCTGTGTCATTGTGTTGTGACAAAACTGTACATTTTAGAATGGCCTTCTATTGTCCCCAGTGTAACCGGTGTGAAATGGCTAGCTAGTTAGCGGTGCGCGCTAGTAGCATTTCAATCGGTGACGTCACTCACTCTGAGACCTTGAAGTAGTTGTTTCCCTTGCTCTGCAAGGGCTGCGGCTTTTGTGGAGCGACGGGTAACGGTGCTTCGAGGGTGACTATTGTCGATGTGTGCAGAGGGTCCCTGGTTCAAGCCCAGGTAGGGGTGAGGAGAGGGACGGAAGCAACACTGTTACACCATTACAAGGTGCACCTGTGTAATGATCATGCTGTTTAATCAGCAGTGGTGGAAAAGGTACCCAATTGTCATACTTGAGTAAAAGTATGGATACCTTAATAGAAAGTTACTCATGAAACATGGGACCAGCACTTTACACTTTGCGTTTATATTTTTGTTCAGTGTAGAAGCCGGCGACGGTATGTCAAAGCTGGGACCTAGAGACTGAAAAACAGCTTCTATCTCCAGGCCATCAGACTGTTAAATAGTCACCACTTGCCGGTCTCCGCTCAGTACCCTTCCCCTTAGAGACTGCTGCCCTATGTACATAGTCATTGAACACGGGTCACTTTAATATTTACATACTGTTTTACTCACTTCATATGTATATACTGTATTCTAGTCAAGGCTCATCCTATATAACTACTGCTGTACACACCTTCTCTATTCATATACCGTCCATACATGGCATCATATACATATATATTTATATGATTTGATCAACTTTTGTGAAACAGTAACAGCTGGGAATAATGTGCCAAACCAGCATCATTATAGCAAGTCGAAACTCAAAGGAAGAATCTCAATTGCGTTTCCTTGACTCCTTGCGTCCTCTCTTCTTGCCTCCTTCTCAAAACCTATTGGAGGAGAAGGTAAGAGGGAAGGGACCTCTGACTTTCTCATCCAATGGGTTTTTGAGAAGGAGGCGAGGAAATAGGACACGAGGAGTCAAGGAAACGCAATTGAGATTCTCACATTGATATGCTTCTTTCTAATACTATACCTTGTGTCCAACCTCTAGAACACCAAATATTTAAACACATGGTGATGAATAATCAGGTAGAAACGCTCATGTGAAACAGCCAAAATCATAAAGAACAAATAAAACATCCATTTAGATCTTAAAGGGCAACTCCACCACTTTTCAACCTCATACTCATTATCTCCAGCACAATAACAGTGTCTACATATGTGAAAACAGAGCATTTCTACGTTTTGTAGAAAAAAAGAGGTAAGCAGCAATGCAGAATAACCAACATATTCCCAAGATGAAACAAGTGGAAGCAGAAAGAACTTGGTTGAGAGACTTGACTGGCTGATTGACACAAAGGACATTTCAGCAACAACTCTGGTTGCTTTTTTTCATTCAACCTTTATTTATACAGGTTATTCTCACTGAGATAAAACTCTCTATTTAGCAAGAAAAGAAACAGAACATGTAATCCTAAACAGAAATGCACTCGCATATCCAGAGTAGGGTTGTAGAAGATGTGATGAAAATATGTGACCACAGGTAAACTGTAGAAAAGTCCCACATGCTGTGCTCGTAAAGAAGAAATGTATTGTATAGAAAATACATGTTTATCTGTCATGTTACATGTAGGTGGAGTTCCTGCCCAACTACGTTGCAGAAGCCAGATATTACAACGCATGGATAGTAATTGAACATATCAGCTAACCACCACAGGAGGCTGGTGGCACTTTAATTGGGGAGGACGGGCTCGTGGTAATGACTGGAGTGGAATCAGTGGAATGGTATCAAATACATCAAACACATGGTTTCCAGGTGTTTGAAGCCATTCCATTTGCTCCGTTCCAGACATTATTATGAGCTGTTCTCCCCTCAGGAACCTCCTGTTCTAACCACATCATATGAAATAGCAATCTGATACCCGGCTGCACAGTCCATGGCATGGCATGCAACCATTGGTTGATGCAATGCAACGTCTGCACATCTAGTAGGGCAGGACCTCAACCATAGACTAGAGCAAAGGATCATGTCAGCGCTAAACATTATTGACCAATTGCAACCAACGGGCAGATGAGCATTAGCTCTGGATTTCTTAAAACGCTACTAACGGGAGATTACCTGCACCTGCGAGTTAGTACAAACTTGCAACCAAAAACCAGAGAGAATTAACCAGCAGATCAGTTGATCTCCCGTTGTTACTGTGTCAAACGAGTTGGATACCAAGGGTGCGTTCAGTTCGATTGAACAATTGCTACGTTGCGGAACGGTTTGTACTGAACGACACGTTTTCCCAAAACGTTCGTGTACATTCTTGAACAGACTTTGAGGTATGTTTGCGCCGTTTGGTAAGTGTGGCTTGAAGCAATGAGTGACGTATTAATGCTGCGTTCACAACCAAGTGGGAAGGTGGTAATTACCAGTTGTGTAGTCGTAAATACGAGTTGGGTGGTGCTTTCACGTTTTGAACTGGGAAATACATGGAGGTCATTAGAAGGTGATTGTTTTACAAAGTTCATCCAGTGCTGCTTTCTAAATGAAAAGGAAGATGAACAGAATCCATTTTGGATCAACAATTTGTATTGTGTTCTTACCATAAACAACTGCTGAAGATGCCACCATGCTTGCTGTATTTTTTGTCAGAGGTGCAAGTGGGAAACTCAGAGCACGGGATGATAGACGAGTTTCCCACTAGTAATTACCAATTGGAGGGCCGTTCAACTGACATTTTCCCAGTCGTATGTGGTAAATACCACCTTCCCACTTGGTTATGAACACAGCATTAAAGGGCAGTGGTGCATTTTGAACACACAACCCATCACCTCCCTGTTTTTCAACTGGTCGTTCAGCACCGTTTCCGTTTAATTGAACATTCCACTATGTTTTTTTTGGTACTGAACACAGCCTGGACAGCAGCGTCTAGGTTCTCTACTCCCGCCCCCAATGAAATATCGACCTATCAGAAACATTGAAAATTGCAAGGCTGGTAATTAATCTAAAATACTTATTGTAAGAATATGGGATTATATTTCCTACAAACATTTAACCTTAAATGTCACCATAATAAGAATATAATGTGTCATTTTAAATAACTTGAGACTACAATTTAATTAAAACATGAACTCAATCACAATTAACTTGATTTAGTTACACATTTTAGATGTAGAAAGCTCAGATATTTTCATTGCCCCCTTGATAAGATATGACCATATTGTGTTAATGGATTACATAAATTAGAAATGAAACAGTGGTACATCAACATACATTTTCCATTCATAAAATATGTAGGGTAGATTTCCACAGTAGATTTGTAAATGAGGAAATACTTGATTTCAGCTCTACGGAATGATTGTTAAATAGTTACATGTTTTTTTTTTTGTTAAAATTTTGGGAGAAAGCATGACTAAAAGTTAACAGCGACATCAGCTTTAGGGAGCGGTAATACGGTAAACAATAACGGTTGTATCTGAGATTTGCAGTTCGGGTGATTTTTAGCACGTATAGATGTAGGGCAAGAGATAATCTGCCGATAATACAGTGGCCATCGATGGTTGCAATAGGCCCTGTATTTCTATCTGCAGGGTAAAGGCCATTGTCATGCGTTCTCACTCTTGTGAACAGTCCTTATGTGTCTTTGACAATTTCCATGATCATTGAAACATCTGCCACAATAGATGCAACAATGGGGTTTCTCCCCTCTGTGAATCTTCATATGCCTGCTCAAGGTCCCACTCAGAGTGAAGCATTTTCCACATTCTTTGCACCAATATGGTTTCTCCCCTGTGTGAACTCTCATATGCCTGCTTAAGGCTACACTTTCAGTAAAGCATTTTCCACATTCTTTACACTGATATGGTTTTACCCCTCTGTGGACCATCATATGATTGGACAGGGTTTTACTACGGCTGAAGCACTTCCCACATTCTTGACACCGATATGGTTTCTCTCCTGTATGAATTCTCATATGATATGTAAGATTTACTTTCTTTGTGAAGCATTTCCTACATTCTTTGCACCCGTATGATTTCTCTCCTGTGTGACTCATCATATGTCTTTTGAGAACACCACTCTTAGAGAAACATTTGCTACAAACATGACAATAATGTTTTTCTTCAGTGTGAGTTTGCAGGTGATCTATCATTTTGTCTGTGTCCGTCCTGCCTCCAGCACTGGTATGAGGGCTTTCTCCTTTCTTTGTCTGTTTTCTCTTTGATTTGAGTGTCTTAGACCCTGACAGTAGTCCTCCACTCTTTACCTCATCACTTTCCCTGTTTTCACTCTGAGCTGCAGAACAGTCTGGATTTACTGCAGAGGGGGGCTGAGATTCAACGGTTGATTCTGGTACTCTGTAGTCCTCTCCATCAGGTTCTGTTTTAATCTCTTCAGTTGTGTTGGTGGGTAGAGAGTCCCTCTCTCTGTCCTCCACAGTTTGGGTTTGGTGAAGATGTGAGGCCTGGGATGGGTCCTCCTGATCACAATCATTTTTCACACAGGCAGGAGGAAATATGAACTCTATGATATCAGCCTCCCCCAGTCCTTGAAGCTGCTCTTCCTCCTGACTGGTCCTGAGGTCCTCCTGTTCCTCTTTAATCTGTGTGGGCTCTGGGTCCTCCTGCCTCAGACTGGGGCTCCACTCCTGCTCACAGTGCTGCTGCTCAGGGGGAACATCCTCTTCAGATATGGGGAGAGTGAGCTGCTGGGGATCTGATAAAGGAAAAATAGATAGTATAAATAATTGGTAACTTTCCAATCTAAAACTGATTACAAAGTTATCTTCACTGGGCCCTAAACCATAGAGATATGAAACGTTAAAGCTAGCTAGCGGTCATTTCCATTTTATTGATTAGAATAGCTACTGCTATAGTTGCCCTTGTCATTACTAGAACTCGATTCCATTACTTTGAGTCATTCCATGGTCTACAGTTGCGGCCAACTATATTGGCACCCTTGCACAAATAATTTCCGATTTCTTCTCAAATAAATTGAAATTGGAAATAACTTTTGGTCACCACACCTTGTTATTGGATTTAAAACATTGCAGAACCTATTTCTATTTTGTAAACCTTAGTTTACAATTTTAATTAAAAAATTAAAGACATGGACAAAATTATTGGTACCCCGGAGCGAGTACATGGTTGCACAGCCGCAAACTGTTCTCATTCTTTAACCGCTAGTCACTAACGCTCTAACGTTACATAACATGAAAACAGCCTAACCAACTCTGCTAGGGCGAGTAAAATTGTCAGAGTGAGGTGTTCTCTCATTTGCGTCTGGAAGTGGCTAGCAAGCTAGCCAACTTTAGCCAGTTAGCTTAGGCGATTGACTGCCGGTGTGAGGTAAATGTGCGCTCTGAAAGCTCCGAATTTAAAAACAATCTGATAACGTTCTGAATTTACGAACGACCCAGAGCGCACTGACACACTGGAGGTAACTTACGAACGCACCCAATATTACAATTGCAGCTCTGTAATTGTATATTTACCTACATTTACTTGCTATCAGTTTTGATCTATGTAAGTTTAGCTAATACAGTAGCTAGTCAATACAAACCTGCTCTGTGCAACTTTATCTCTGGGGTGAAAACCAAATCCAACAGTCTTCGTAGACGAATATTCTCCTCCTTAGAACCGGAGATTTCTTCATGCAACTCTGCTACTGCTCTCTCTATGGCTTCTGATATCTCTGCAGCAGCCGCCGTTAGTCTTTCAGTAACATACACGTTCAGAAACTGTAGTGGAGACATTTTGAGAAGAAAGAAAGTCGACATTTATTATTCTACTCAGCCTGTAACCTCACATTTCATCAGCAACACTACAAAAGTACTTCCGGGTCACGGAATTTCGAAAACGTTCTAAATAAAATAGTAGAAAAGTGTCAATAACTAGTATTTATTCATGATATATGAAATATTGTCTAAACATTAACATTGATTCATATCTGTTCATATTTAAGTGACATATGCATTACATTTGGGTTTTAAAACATGTTCCAAGGTAAAATAAATGCCCCCAATGCAAATCACTGTATATGTCAACTTCACAGAGAAGAAAGACCCTCAGACTGCCAAATTAATATGCAAATTATATACACTTTTGAGGATAACGAACCTGCTTCTGATTTTCATCCTGATGTAGCAAATAGATTATGGCTTCAGAAAGTATTCACATCTTTACTTTTTCCACATTTTGTTGTTTTATAGCCTGAATTCAAAATTGATCAAATGTATCTTTTTTCTCACCCATTTACACTCAATACCCCATAATGACAAAACGATAACATGTTTTTAGAAATGTTTTCACATTTATTGAAAATGAAATACATAAATAAACATTTACATAAGTATTCACACCCAAAAGTCAATATATGTTAGAATCACCTTTGGCAGCAATTACAGCTGTCTTTCTGGGTCAGTCTCTTGAAAACCTGACAATAGATGCTGCCCTTTTCCCCCCCCATTTATTATTTTTTATTAATTTGCAAACACTTCTAAAAACCTGTTTTTGCTTTGTCATTATGGGGTATTGTGTGTAGATTGATGAGGAAAATAATTATTTAATCCATTTTAGAATAAGGCTGTAACGTAATAAAATGTGGAAAAAGTCAAGGGGTCTGAATACTTTCCGAATGCACTGTATCGGTACTGACTATATGCCACTCACGGGTCTCTACCGACACACGCACACAAGCCTACACTGACACACACACACACACACCATTATTATTATTATGATGGATCCTGCTACCATTCACTGTCTCCTTACCCCCTGCCTATCTACCTTAACCACTCCAGTATCCCTGCACATTGTACATTTGGTCCTGGCACGGACCCTGTATATAGCTTCATTTCTTATGTTTTTCATATTTCTTATTTCTCAGGTTTAAAAAAAACGACTTTATACTATTTGATATTGAATACTGCATTGTTGGGAAAGAGCTAGCAAGTAAGCATTTCACTTTACTTGTGCATGTGACAAAAATAAACTAATTTCAAACTTCTGTGTAACTGTTGATGATCAATTTGATTAATTTACTTCGTTGTGATATTTGTTATGAATAAAGTATGCTTTTTGGACCAAATTTACTTGCATCTCTCTTGACTTTTTGAATAAACATATTGTATGTGTTGTATTTTTTCCAAAGTGTCCACCAAAAGGAAGATTGTAAGATACACTATATCTACAAAAGTATGTGGACACCCCTTCAAATTAGTGGATTCGGCTATTTCAGCCACACCTGTTGCGGACAGGTGTATAAAAATTGAGCACACAGCCATGCAATCATGCCTTACTGAAGAGCTCAATGACTTTCAACGTGGCACCGTCATAGGATGCCACCTTTCCAACAGTGGAAACGTCTAGGAGCAACAACGGCTCAGCCGCGAAGTGGCTCACAGAACGGGATCGCCGAGTGCTGACGCGTGTAGCACGTAAAAATCATCTGTCCTCGGTTGCAACACTCACTACTGAGTTTCAAACTGCCACTGCAACGTCAGCACAATAACTGTTCGTCAGGCCTAAGATCACCATGCGCAATGCCAAGCGTCGACTGGAGTGGTGTAAAGCTCGCTGCCATTGGACTCTGGAGCAGTGGAAACACGTTCTCTGGAGTGATGAATCATGCTTCACCATCTGGCAGTCCGACGGATGAATCTGGGTTCGGCGGATGCCATGAGAACACTACCTGCCCCAATGCATAGTGCCAACTGTAAAGTTTGGTGGAGGAGGAATAATGGTCCGGGCTGTTTTTCATGGTTCGGGCTAAGCAAAGGAAAATCTTAACGCTACAGCATACAATGACATTCAAGACGATTCTGTGCCTCCAACTTTGTGGCAACAGTTTGGGGAAGGCCCTTTCCTGTTTCAGCATGACAATGGCCCCGTGCACAAAGCGAGGTTCATACAGAAATGGTTTGTCGAGATCGGTGTGGAAGAACTTGACTGGCCTGCACTGAGCCCTGACCTCAACCCCATCAAACACCTTTGAGAAGAATTGGAATGCCAACTGCGAGCCAGGCCTAATTGCCCAACATCAGCGCCCAACCTCACTAATGCTCTTGTGACTGAATGGAAGCAAGTCCCCGCAGCAATGTTTCAACATCTAGTGGAAAGCCTTCCCAGAAGAGTGGAGGCTGTTATAGCAGCAAAGGGGGGACCAACTCCATATTAATGCCCATGATTTTGGAATTAGATGTTCGACGAGCAGGTGTCCACAATATTTTTGGTCAGCGTATTTGTCTTCTACATTATAAGGTATTTTGGAAAGGAAATATATGCGTCCGATGACACAGTGCTATATTTGAACCATCCAACTTCCTATGACTTAGCTTTCGGTTCAAAACTCACCATACAGAGTCTTTTCCATCCCAATTTAGCTGAGACAGGTAGTAGACAGTCCAATACAGTGTATTGCATTGGGTGCTATGGAGGGGGCGGAGTAAAAAGCCAGCAACAGTCTGTAGACACAGTCCCCTACGGAGTCTTTTCCACCTAACTTTAGCTCAGACAGGTAGTAAACTTTTTACTCTACAGTCCAGTATATAATAATAATAATAATATAATATGCCATTTAGCAGACGCTTTTATCCAAAGCGACTTACAGTCATGCGTATGTATTCCATATACAGGGAACTGCATTGTTCTGTTGCATGGGTAAATAGTCACAAACTCTGAATAACCAAATAATTAGTATTTATTAAAAGATAGTAAGACACACCACACTGGCATCCTTTATGCTCTGTGTGTGTTTTTCACACATGATAAATAAAAACTATGTTTGACATAAAAGTCTTCCTACCCACCTTGCAACAATAAAGGAGCAGCATACGTTTGACTAGATGATGTCAAACAAGGCAACATTTTGTCCGTCCTGCTTCCAGCACTGGTATGAGAGCTTTCTCCTTTCTTTGTCCGTTGAGTGCATTGACATGTTTTCTCTGAACCGGCATGGTTTCTCTGTACTGACATGTTTTCTCTGAACCGGCATGGTTTCTCTGAACCGGCATGGTTTCTCTGTACTGACATGGTTTCTCTGTACTGACATGGTTTCTCTGAACTGGCATGGTTTCTCTCCTGTGTGACTCATAGTATGTGTTTTGAGATCACCATTTTTAGAGAAACATTTGCCACAAACATGACAAGAAATGTTTTCTTCAGTGTGAGTTTGTAGGTGATCTATCATACTTTGTGGAATTTAACTATTTTCCACACACACCACACTGGTAAGCTTTATGTGTGTGTTTTTCGCACATGATAAATAAATAAAAAAGGTTTGACACAAAAGTCTTCCTACACACATTGCAACAATAAGGAGAAGCATACGTTTGACTAGATGATGTCAAACAGGGCAACATTGTGTCCGTCCTGCCTCCAGCACTGGTATGAGAGCTTTCTCCTTTCTTTGTCTGTTTTCTCTTTGATTTGAGTGTCTTAGACCCTGGCAGTAGTCCTCCGCTCTTTACCTCATCACTTTCCCTGTTTTCCCTCTGAGCTGCAGAACAGTCTGGATTTACTGCAGAGGGGGGCTGAGAGTCACTGGTTGATTCTGATACTGTTTTAATCTCTTCAGTTGTGTTGGTGGGTAGAGAGTCCCTCTCTCTGTCCTCCACAGTTTGGGTTTGGTGAAGATGTGAGGGCTGGGATGGGTCCTCCTGATGAGTCATTTTCCACACAGGCAGGAGGAAATATGAACTTTATGATATCAGCCTCCCCCAGTCCTTGAAGCTGCTCTTCCTCCTGACTGGTCCTGAGGTCCTCCTGTTCCTCTTTAATCTGTGTGGGCTCTGGGTCCTCCTGCCTCAGACTGGGGCTCCACTCCTGCTCACAGTGCTGCTGCTCAGGGGGAACATCCTCTTCAGATATGGGGATAGTGAGCTGCTGGGGATCTGATAAAGGAAAAATAGGAAATATAAAGTTGCTGATAATTCAATAAATATTTGGTCAAAAACTAAATCCAAAGTGTTCTTCTCTAGGTCCTGTCTAAAACATGCAATTACAAAATTTGAAAAAGCTAGCTAACTAGTTTTTTTGTACACGGAGAATACTGCTATGGGATTCAACATTACAATTTCAGCGTTTATGGAACGCCGTTTGGGTCTTTGCGCTTGCACCTACAGCGCTGGTCATAAAAAAAGCTAGCTAGCTGATGGATGCAAACAATGTTCTTCCCCAAAAGTAAAACGACAATCTGTTTCAGTAGCTATAGTTAGCTAGCTAACTAACTATCTAGCTAGGTGTCATCATCTAAAATAACCCTAATTTATAAGACAGTTCTTATTTGATTAATGGTGGTCGGACCCATCTACACTGCTCAAAAAAATAAAGGGAACACTTAAACAACACAATGTAACTCCAAGTCAATCACACTTCTGTGAAATCAAACTGTCCACTTAGGAAGCAACACTGATTGACAATAAATTTCACATGCTGTTGTGCAAATGGAATAGACAACAGGTGGAAATTATAGGCAATTAGCAAGACACCCCAAATAAAGGAATGGTTCTGCAGGTGGTGACCACAGACCACTTCTCAGTTCCTATGCTTCCTGGCTGATGTTTTGGTCACTTTTGAATGCTGGCAGTGCTTTCACTCTAGTGGTAGCATGAGACGGAGTCTACAACCCACACAAGTGGCTCAGGTAGTGCAGCTCATCCAGGATGGCACATCAATGCGAGCTGTGACAAGAAGGTTTGCTGTGTCTGTCAGCGTAGTGTCCAGAGCATGGAGGCGCTACCAGGAGACAGGCCAGTACATCATGAGACGTGGAGGAGGCCGTAGGAGGGCAACAACCCAGCAGCAGGACCTCTACCTGCGCCTTTGTGCAAGGAGGAGCAGGAGGAGCACTGCCAGAGCCCTGCAAAATGACCTCCAGCAGGCCACAAATGTGCATGTGTCTGCTCAAACGGTCAGAAACAGACTCCATGAGGGTGGTATGAGGGCCCGACGTCCACAGGTAGGGGTTGTGCTTACAGCCCAACACCGTGCAGGACGTTTGGCATTTGCCAGAGAACACCAAGATTGGCAAATTCGCCACTGGCGCCCTGTGCTCTTCACAGATGAAAGCAGGTTCACACTGAGCACGTGACAGACGTGACAGAGTCTGGAGACGCCGTGGAGAATGTTCTGCTGCCTGCAACATCCTCCAGCATGACCGGTTTGACGGTGGGTCAGTCATGGTGTGGGGTGGCATTTCTTTGGGGGGCCGCACAGCCCTCAATGTGCTCGCCAGAGGTAGCCTGACTGCCATTAGGTACCGAGATGAGATCCTCAGACCCCTTGTGAGACCATATGCTGGTGCGGTTGGCCCTGGGTTCCTCCTAATGCAAGACAATGCTAGACCTCATGTAGCTGGAGGTGTCAGCAGTTCCTGCAAGAGGAAGGCATTGATGCTATGGACTGGCCCGCCTGTTCCCAGACCTGAATCCAATTGAGCACATCTGGGACATCATGTCTCGCTCCATCCACCAACGCCACGTTGCACCACAGACTGTCCAGGAGTTGGCGGATGCTTTAGTCCAGGTCTGGGAGGAGATCCCTCAGGAGACCATCCGCCACCTCATCAGGAGCATGCCCAGGCGTTGTAGGGAGGTCATACAGGCACGTGGAGGCCACACACACTACTGAGCCTCATTTTGACTTGTTTTAAGGACATTACATCAAAGTTGGATCAGCCTGTAGTGTGGTTTTCCACTTTAATTTTGAGGGTGACTCCAAATCCAGACCTCCATGGGTTGATACATTTGATTTCCATTGATAATTTTTGTGTAATTTTATTGTCAGCACATTCAACTATGTAAAGAAAAAAGTATTTAATAAGATTATTTCATTCATTCAGATCTAGGATGTGTTATTTTAGTGTTCCCTTAATTTTTTTGAGCAGTGTATGTGAAGCTAGCCACAATAAGGATTAGCCACAACAGTGGACTTCGCGGTTAGCCTTCAAAATAAAAGTATGCAAATGAAAACAAATAGTAGAATTATGCCATAATTGAATAGATCATGCTAAACGAGGTTGGAATGTTGTTATATAAAATCAACAAGAGACAATTTGTTAATTTGACAAAAATCTGTTGAAATCACACTGGATGTATTAGACTTTAGAATTGCATTGGGGGCATACTTATTTCACTGTACAGCCTTACCTATGGACTATTGATCAATGACATGGGTTAAGTCTACTCAGTGACACCCAGAGAACATTAGCGTCGTAGCTCTTATTGCGGGACTCTGAAACCACTGTGAATTGAGCCACATGTATTGTACCAGTCACCCTACTGTGTGTATTGAACACTATTCCAGAGGAAAAACAATACAACGTGGATGTTTTGGAGTCTGATAACTCTGAGGAGGACGTTGGGGAAAAAGCTCTTGGTACTGAGTAGACTAACACCCCACTTAATGAATCCCCAATCCTTAGGTAATGCTGTACAGTACAATATGAATGTCAATACACACAATAGGCTGACTGGGGAGGTGATTTCACACGTCACAGTTCCGCGATAGCAGCTACAACACTAATATTTGCGTAAACTCTTCACAGTTGTGTTCTGTGGGTGTCACCGAGTAGACTGATACCCAATTTCATTGCTCCACATTCCAACCTTGTTTAACATTATTTAGTCTAAATATGGCATGATTCCACCAATTGTAACCTAATGCATCACTTTCAAAGAGGTCCTTTTATTTTGAAGGCAAATCACAAATTCCACTTTTGTGCCTAATCCTTATTGTGGCTAGCTTCACACAACATAACCCGGTCCGGTCGAGCCTCACTAGCCAGATTAAGCTGGCTGTTTATAACGTTAGCTTTGGGCAAAAGGGTTAAGTAGCTGGCTAGCTAGTTTCATGACCTGAAGTTCAACTTCAATAGGCGAACAACAAGTGGGTACCTAGCTAATACTTACTCACAAGGATTCCTAAATCATTGCCAAGAATAATGAAAATGACTGCAGTTTCTACTAGTCATTGTTTTCAGGCTGGTTGTATAGGTGCTAGCTAGGTACCAAGCTAAAGCTAGCTAGCTACCCCCGAAGTTGCTGTCGAACAAATAATGTCTTATTACTAACGCGGTATTGTAAACACATCGTTGATGGCCGGTGTGTTCTTGTTTGCATACTTTTTTTTTGTACAGCTTTGACAGTGCTACTGATGGTAGTGGTGGCGCTTGGCTTGCACATGCAAATTCAGCACACACAACATTATATAATATAATTTTATTATTTGACTTGTCAAATTAAAAGCTTATTTTACGCTTCAAATAGTGTTATTTGACGTGTGTCTTTTTTGACACGCAAAGACCCAAACGGCGTTCCATAAATGGCATTCCATAAGCGTTGCCTTTGTACTTGTATATGTACAATTGTGTACCTTAAGCTTATATCTTGCCATATGAATGATGTATGTTAATAAAGTTACAAGTCGTCAATACAAATCTGCTCTGTGTAACTTTATCTGTGGGTTGAAAACCAAAAATCCAACCGTCTTCGTAGACGGTGATTCTCCTCTGTCGAAGGGGAGATTTCTTCATGCAACTCTACTACTGTTGTCTCTATGGCTACGGAGATCTCTGTAGCAGCCGCCGTTCAGCAACTGTAGTTTGGACATTTTGAGTTGAATGAAAGTCTACAATATTATTATTGTGAACAAAGCAATAATTTGTTTGACGTCGGCCTAGTCCCGCATCTATCTACGTCATTACTACTAGTTTCCGTTCTGCCTTTGACAACTTCCGGTGCACAGTTTTGAATCTTCGTTGGTCGCTATACGAGACGTGGACCCAAAGCAAAAGTACATCATCTTCAAAGGTAACGTTATGTCTCGATTCGCGAACATCAAATATTGAATCAACAAATATTAATGCATTGTGAGGTAAACTTGAGAAACTGTAACGTTTAGCCTTTATTTACAGTCGTGGTTAGCGGGTCTTTGCTAGCGTGCAATCTGGTATCCTTGGGACTTCCATAACCCCCATTGAAGTTGAAATTTAAAAATGGTTAGGTAAGAGTTAGTCTCGCGTTGCCATACCACCAAAATCACGTAGGTGGAAGCCTGGTTCCCGACGAGGCTAGGTAAGAGTTATGGTAGGGGTTAAGGTTAGTTAGGGTTTAGGTTAGGGACGTCCCAAGGATATAGGATAGAACAGACCATTAGCTAGCTAGGCTACTACTTACACCCCGTGGATAAACAATACCTAGTGTCAAAGTTGCGTCAATTCAAATCTGGCATTAGGAACAAAAGAGGTCAAGACGACTTCTAAGGTATACTAGTTATTTTAATTAATGCAAAAACCTTCAATGGTAAATATGATGTTTCGTATATACGGGCTCTCTGAGATGCCTCGCAGGACACCCCAGAGAACTAACACATTGTTTTCAGAAACAATACCCAAATACCCTGACAGAAAGTTTCCCACTTCTCTGCTGGCCAATTAGAGTAAAGACTTGAGCGTGGTTTAAAGTTTCTCAGCCAATCCTAGGTTCATGGGGTTGGTCTCATCTCCTCGGCGCCATTTGTTGCACACTACAGCCAGGCACAAGATTATCATAACATTCTATCATAGTGAGAAGAGCCAGCTCCCTTAGACATCATTCCTATGTCAAAGGAAGACTTACAGCTCATAAAGAACCATTATAGTCTAGCATTTGAAGACACAATCCTTATCTTATTTTACACACTAAAACAGACCTTCACATCAATCACAGCCTCCCCAGGTGTCACAACCTACATTAGCCCAGTCAAGAATGCACTCCTTCTAAGTTAGTCATCCCATCAATCTAAGAGAATAATAAATCCCTAATAGTCCCCCTTTTCACACCAAATAAGGTGTGATTCAAAAATAGGAAAACACAGATCGTCATTCATTATAATACAATACAAACAAAAAATCACACTTTTATTAATAGGCCATAATGTTACTAAAAATGCAAACCCTCAGTTCATCTACACCCCACTTGCAAATTGTTACCAGTCACCAAGGAACTTCAAACCATCACATAAGAAAAGACAAACATTCACATGGTTAACTTGATTAATAAAGCATAAAACACAGGATTAATAGAACACAAAACATAAGACTATTAAAACATAAAACACAAACAGAGAAGTATATTTTGGCCCCCTTTAGACACCCTCTAGTGTCACTCCACCAAGCCTGGTAGGTCATATCCTCAATTCCTTGGTTGGAGTCCAGGATTGGGCCTTATCTCACCATCTGTGGGAAATCACCTTCTCCATCTCCTTTCTCACCATACCTCAGACACAGGAAATAAGACAACATCCACAAAGAACAAGTATACCCATAGAAGCTATAACTTCACCCAGAATAGTTACAACAATAGTTTTCCATTTATCAAATATGTTATCAAACCAACCGTTTATGGAGCTATCAATACCAGAGTTCTCAGATAGTTTGTTTGTCAGCGTAGTTACTCCCATGAAGCTCTTGTCACTGACCCGTCCGGTGCTATATTGTTTGAGGATGAAAATACAGCACATAGATCCAAACAGAACACAAACTCCGCCCCTCTCAGCCAAAAGCATATCTAAAGCTATTATATTCTGCCTTGTCATTAAGATAGTTGCCACTGTTTGCTCATCTAATCCCTTTATTGCATCACAAGTGTGGTTTATAAATCTTTGCTGGTTATAGTAAATATAATTTATCCAATCTATGTTTTTATTAATTGTTGACCAACAAAAATACTTGATTCAAACTCAACTGCGGTCTGATTCCTAGCTTTGAATTGTTCTGGAACCTCTCGAGTTACTCCTATCCCATCAAAGGATCCTTTCATCAAAGGATCCCAGGAGGAGGTCCTACTTTCTATTTGACAACTCACCAGTCTCTGACACGTTTGTTTGTTTACATATGTAGTTGAGTTCACAATCAGTTATCACCACACAACCATCAGATGTCAGCACGGGCCTGGTTTTAGTTCCTACAATCCTCTGTCTGCAACAAAGAGGAGATTAGTCATGTTCTCTTTCAGTTGTGATATTCTCTGTGTAGGAGCAGAGCTAAGATGCCCTACTCTGTATCCTATCTTACTAGTCCTAGAAAAACGATTAGAATCCCCTGAGACTTCAAACGTAGGCAACCTAGGTCGGAATGAGTTTATCGGGGGATACAGATAGTTCAAGTTACTACAAGACTCTTTCACCACATTCCCAGGTGGTTTGCATGAACCTGACAGAGAGTCAAAGCCTGTCAAGGGGAACGGAGTAGTTGTTAACCTTGGTTTGGCTGTCCCACAGGCATAACAGTCCTCTTTAGACATAGTTCTTGCCGTATACTAAATCCATTCCAACCACCGGTCAAGATTCCTACACCCCGTCTCCACCTGTCCTACTTTCTTCAGGTCTATAGGTTGCACTGTCTCACTACCTCCCTCAGAGAGGTTTACTCTATAGGGTGCCCCAGTTGAAGAGGATATCTTACTTGTCAGGTCTGTAACCTGTTTTTGCGTACTTCAGACTTTCAGACAGTACCTACCCTTCTATGGGTTGCACTGCCATTTCTGGTAATTCCCTATTTTCACAATACTTCACCTATCCCTACGTCTAGCTGTCTCCTATGCCTTCATAGACTATGCTCAGGTATCATTTTATCAACTTGTTTTAGGTTAACTACTACTTTCGGCTGATCAGAAGGGTTTGAGTGTGTTAGGAATATGGCCCCCACAATCAGACAGCTACCTACCGTCAGGAAACCTGTGAATCCCCACCCTCGCCCTGAGAACATGTCAGATGCCAGAGGCCAACCCATTGCTTCACCTTCTATCGAACTCACACAGGGATGATCAGACAGGGTAAGGGAATCTTCGTTAAGGAGCCAACCCCCGGACCCTTGTGGCGATCGGATCTTTCTCCTAACTCTGTGTTTGTTCGTCAGGTGTAACTGGGTTTACCTTTTTGCAGTGTGTGACATGCACCCAGATTGATCTAATAGGACTTGATAGGGCCCTTCCCAACAGGCCTGCTTCCAGTTTTTCTTCTTTTTAGGGACTGGATCCACACCCAGTCTCCTGGTGTGATAGAGTGGGTCACCTTCTCCTTTAGTTCACCTGTGGGTCACAAAACCTCTGACATACGGGTGTGGTTAATAAACTATCTTCACACATACATGCTCAGCTCTCTATTTCTATTGTTGTTTTTTCTTTTTAAGTATTTTTATTTAATTCTATCAATATTATTTAATCCTATCACTCCCCCTTTTTGACACATGATTTGCCCATGTGTCAATATTACCACCTTTCTAAACCATTTCTTATGTAATTTATCATCCTATTGCCATGCCTTTCATTTTTTAGATTATCTTTTGCTCCTTTATTGCTCCTCCCACTTCCTTTGTCTTTTATGGCATCTAAATTCAACTTTCATCCAGTTCAGAATCAATTAGTAATCCAATCATTCAATCTCTTATCTTGTAAAAACACTCATGTTTAGTTCAAACTCTGTTCTACCCAGGCTCTCCCGGGCTTGACCTGAAGACTAATTGTTGGACATGACAAGTCTATTTTTTAAGTCACCTAAGTCTTCTGTCTAGCAACAAAGAATAAAAATCTTTATGTTTATGATTAACCCAGTTATATCTAATAGCCCACCAAAAAACTTCATCTTTAAATCACTACCAATGTCATATCCCTCGTTACTCTCTACCATTTGGATAACATCACTGATGTATGTATGCCTCCTTAGAGTTCCAAATTACTTTACCATGGGCTACCATTGCCTTCCCATAGATAAGATCACTTAATTTACCTGTATGCAGTACATAATGGAGTACGCAAACTTTACATCACTTTATCATTACCAATAAGCTCATCATTTGTTTTTTGCTTTAACGGTTTTGGCGTTTAAATATAGCAGTTTTTATGGATGAGTTTAACATTCTCCCCTCCTGTGTTATAGTGTGTCCTAGGTAAATGACCTCGATCTACCAAAGTTTAAGTTTCTTTCTGCTCACTTTGTGTCCCTGTTCTTCCAGGAAGGTTAACAATTGGATTGTATCCCTCTTACATCCCTCCTGAGTGGGATTAGCCAATAGAATATCATCTATATAAACTAACATTTTCATCCTTCCCTATGTTCAAACTTTCCCAAATTATTAGTTATAGCCTGGTCTAAGATTGTAAGACTTTCTGAGTAGCCTTGAGGTATCCTAGCCTAAGTCCATTTCCTTCCCTGAAAAGTAAAGCCAAACCACCCCTGACTATCCGGATGAACTTGGATGCTAAAGAAAGCATTAGCTAAATCTATCACTGTAAAATAGGAGTTCTCTGGTTTCAATTGGTTCAGCATTGTATGTGGATCTGTACACATTGAACTCTGGGAATGATATTTCCATTAAACTAACTGTAAGTCCATGACCATCCTCCAGTCGGCGCTAGGTGCCTCCTTTCTAACAGGAAATATTGGAGAGTTTCATTGTTCTTCATCTCCAGGAATTATCACCCCTCCCTTAAGTAAATGCTCAAATGTAGGTGTTATCCCCTTTATTGCTTCTGGTTTCATAGTATATTGCTTTTGGTATGGTCTATTATCGAATCGAGGAATCACTTGTACTGGAGCTACCCCCTTTATTAGTCCTACATTTGTTGTCCTTGTGACCATAATTTGAACAGAATTGCTGCTAACTCACCCTCCTGTACCTGAGTTAAGAAAATCTCTTCCTGTCATCCGTTAAAACTTATCTCCAGATGGACACTGGGCTGGGTTTTTGCTCTCCCATTTAACTTTATTCTATATCTCCCAGTGGAGTGGCCATACTGATCCCCATTTGGTGTATTCTGCCAATCAGTAATGTTTTTCCCTTGTTTTATATATTTACCTAGTGATAAACATTCCTCTGAATGTTCTTTCACTAGGGCACCATGGGGGGCTCCACCTTTCTCTGTACAGCCTCTGGCTCTGTGAACACATTTTAACCCAATTTGAAAAAACAACAATCACAAATAGCCAGGCCTCACTCAATTTAATAGCTCACTTTTATAACCTAAATTCTGCCTAACTGAGATGAGCTAATCTCTTTCTCCTAGTTATATTCTAAAGATGGTAGTACACACAAAACATGATAGATATTCCCAGTCTTAAGCCATCAATAATTGTTTGTATCATTCTAATTCCTCCTAACTAATCCATTAAACCACTCAAAATTCCTCGAGTATACAATGATTATTTAATTGATTACCCTAACTCTGCTACATGTGATCTCATCTCAAATGATCCATTTATCAATTATTTATTCAACCCCCTAGGAAAACCTGTCTTCCCTTCTATTGTTCCTATCCTCCCTATAAATGTCATATTTGAGTTTTTAGCCAATACAATCACAGTTACATCAAATGTTCCCTCATTTAATGGTATTTTCTTTCTAATATAACTTCCCTAAATGAGATTAAATCCCCTGTCTTCCTATACTATCCTTATATCATTACTGGATCAATGATAATAACTGTAATAACTATCAATAATACTTGTAATATCTAATTCACATTAAATTGTGTCTTTTTTCTGATTATGCTACAATTGTAGCCTATTTTATCACCCCAGTCCAAAATATAAGTTTATGTAACAAATCCATAACCCACTACAGGCTGCCGCTATTTCCCCAGCACAACAGCCAATGCATACTTGCATCCTAACCTAAATAAATTATCGTTCCAAAATGGTCCATCTATCTTGTATTTCCCCGCTAACCCATTTCAGTTCGCTATTCAATGTATTTAACTGTTCTCTTTAGATTATGCCCTAATTAATAAAACAAATACGTGTTATCATTTATCAGCATACGCTTAATGACATTCCTACCATCTGAACTCTCTCTCACCCCTCCCCTTGCTCCTTCCTACACAACGGGGAAGGCGCAAGGGGACCTTGTAACACATCCTCAGACCCTTCTAGAACACTTCCACTCAAGCCATCTAATTCAACCTTCCACATCTCTCAATCCACGTAGTAATCTAGGTCTATTGCCCCAATGCGAAAGCTTTGTCTACTGTCCCTACCTGTGTTCGAACCAGGGACAACGCCAGTCACTTCACACCATCTGCGATGCTCTCAAAGTAACTACTTCCAGTTCATAGAGCAAGTGACGTCACCAAATGAAAATCGCAGTAGCTTTCACCTCAGCAAAAAACTATCTCTCTCTTTGATTCCCTATTGTATAATTTAGTTTTTCTATTTACCCCCTAAACACGCTCGCTACAAATACTCCATTCAACATTACCAAACCAAATACTCCATCGTACCCATTCAATCAACACATCAGCCGTGGAATTCACACTCATAAATGCAGATTATTACTCCATGCCTTGAAATGATAAATAGATTTCCACTAATAGTATATTACAATGATTTCTCATTTTACCCTCTGACACAAAATGAAGTTCCCTCACTGTACTACGTTAGCTCTACCATGATAATTAGTTCAATTTAACCCTCTATTTGTTTTGTACTATATTATACATTACGTCTAAAACAACATTACTTATGGTCAGTTTATTCCGCCATCATATTATCCAACAACGCCACAATCTTAAACTCATATGGGGCGGCTGGCAGTTTAGTGACCAATAGCGCCGCACCAACAACCGAGAGGTCACCGGTTACAATCCCCGAGCCGACCAGGCGAAAAATCTGCCGATGTGCCCTCGAGCAAGGCACTCAACCCCAATTGTTCCCATAAATCGCTCTAGACAAGAGCGTCTGCCAAATAACCAAAAACGCACATGTAAATATTCTCTACTCTCTCACCCAACGCACGTCTGCGTTCGGTGAGCAAGTTTAGAACACTCTCTCGTCAGATACCCACATGCGTTCCCAGCCAACTCCCAGTCTTTTCATGGCTCCAAAAGCCACACTTTCGCTCTCTCCAGCCCCTCCCCTCGCAACTCTACCTTTTTGAGGAGCTGTGAGGAGCTGCTTCTCGTCCCAGCGCGCCTCCAATATTCCGCCGTTACTCAAAGTACTCCAGTCTATTTATTTAAATCAAATAATTCCCACCTAATTAGTTAAAGTTGGTGCACGTTTATAACCCGAATTATTTCGCTCTAATTGTTTAACCAGTATTTTGCACGGTCAAACATCAAACGTTAAATCAAATAATAAACCAAATAGCCCAAACCAAGCACATAAACCAGTATTATTCTACGTCAAACATCAAACCTTAAATCAAATACTAAACCGAATTGTTTCGACACAACTATTCAAAAGCAGTATTATGCTATTTCAAACACCAAACGTTATATTTCAATATATCAATTCAACCGTTTTAGTTCAGTCACACTCATTCTTAACTTTTCATTTCATGTTTTCGATTGTTACTGACGGGTTATATGGTTTGAGTAACCACAAATCCAACATTTATTCCCCAAATTATACCGTTTGGTCAGCCACAAACGTCTTTTGATTCCCAATTTGTTTTCTATCAAGGTATACAGGTTTATCATTCACACTTTCATGCATCCGACAACACTCGCACTGTCTAACTTTTATAGTACCTCCTATGGGTGTTTTTTGTTAACGCACACTTTAAACTTTAGTTCCTAATTGCATTTCTCATTATTTACTGTTTTAAAATATTCTTTGTATTCACAGTCAAAAATGGTACACAGTTAAACGTAGTATACAGTTATCACACAGCAAAAATAGTACACAATTATCGCACTCACTCACAATACACAGTCATAATCCTATCACACAGTCAAATATGTCACACAGTCATAAATGACACACTTATATCCCACACACAATCAAATGTGGGCACACAGGCGCGCCTATTTTATTCAAAACACTGTGCTGAACCTAGCCGCAACCCTTAGTTACGGACCTTGCCAGTCACCAGTATTATCTAAAATTTCCCGAACCTAGCCGTATCTCAGTTACGGACCTTGCCGGTGTAATTCTTCGAACCTAGCCGTACTGTAGTTACTGAACCTTGTCGATAGTAATTACTTAAACCAATTATTCCCTATATCTAAAATTTCCCGAACCTAGCCGTATCTCAGTTACGGACCTTGCCGGTGTAATTCTCCGAACCTAGCCGTACTGTAGTTACGGACCTTGCCGATAGCAATTACTAAATCAATTATTCCCTGTATCTTCGAACCTAGCCGTACCCTCTCACAGTTACGGACCTTGCCGATAGCAATTACTAAATCAATTATTCCCTGTATCTTCGAACCTAGCCGTACCCTCGCAGTTACGGACCTTGCCGATAGCAATTACTAAATCAATTATTCCCTGTATCTTCGAACCTAGCCGTACCCTCGCAGTTACGGACCTTGCCGATAGATGTCAGTATTTTCTCCGAACCTAGCCGTACCCTCGTGAGTTACGGACCTTGCCGATAGAACAAATACTCTCTGGTACCATGGGTTAAACATCACATTTACCAAAGGTTCTGCATGTCACAATATTGTGCTTATCTACTCATAATAGTTTCATAATTTAGTTCACTTACATCAGACAGTTGTTTCACAAAATTAATTTGGATAAAGCCAATGTGCAGATCTTTGGTTATTTAACAACAGGTATCTGCTTACCTTTTTAGAAGCCCGGGCAGTTTGTGAAACATACGGTTCGATGAAAGAGTTGACCAAATGTGCCGGACATTACCAGCAAAGTCCCTTCTACCAGATCACGTCGGGGTCACCAATTGTCAAAGTTGCGTCAATTCAAATCTGGCATTAGGAACAAAAGAGGTCAAGACGACTTCTAAGGTATACTAGTTATTTTAATTAATGCAAAAACCTTCAATGGTAAATATGATGTTTCAGTATATACGGGCTCTCTGAGATGCCTCGCAGGACACCCCAGAGAACTAACACATTGTTTTCAGAAACAATACCCAAATACCCTGACAGAAAGTTTCCCACTTCTCTGCTGGCCAATTAGAGTAAAGACTTGAGCGTGGTTTAAAGTTTCTCAGCCAATCCTAGGTTCATGGGGTTGGTCTCATCTCCCTCGGCGCCATTTGTTGCACACTACAGCCAGGCACAAGATTATCATAACATTCTATCATAGTGAGAAGAGCCAGCTCCCTTAGACATCATTCCTATGTCAAAGGAAGACTTACAGCTCATAAAGAACCATTATAGACTAGCATTTGAAGACACAATCCTTATCTTATTTTACACACTAAAACAGACCTTCACATCAATCACAGCCTCCCCAGGTGTCACAACCTACATTAGCCCAGTCAAGAATGCACTCCTTCTAAGTTAGTCATCCCATCAATCTAAGAGAATAATAAATCCCTAATACTAGCTAAAATACATTTGCTTGCTACGAGAATAAGGTGTCTTGCTACTAGCTATTGTTAGCTAATCAAGATGCTGCTTTATTAATGTGTCTTGTTTGTTTACATTGCCCGAAGAGGGCTGGCCAGTGGCATTGCTAGCTATCAGTGGTGGGTACGCTGCCCGGGCATGTTGTTTCCAGATAATAGTCATATTGTCCCCCTTACAGAGACAGAGAAAGGGACCATGGATGACGACAATCACAGATTATTTCAAAGAGTTGCAGAGAAACTTGGCTGGTCAGAGAAGGGAGGGTTGGAAACAGTAGAACAACAGGTATGTTGAAATTACTAGGTCACATTAATTAGAACCACCAGTGATTATCTTAATCAATTGCACACTATTCCCTATGTAGGGCACTACATTTGACCTGGTCAAAAGTAGTGCACTATATAGGGAATAGGGTGCCATTTCAAACACATCCTGTGTCATCTTTGCAGCTGATTAAGAGCATCAGTAAGACTCGGCGTCCGGCCATAGGCGGTCATGGCTCCAGGGGTGCTCAAGACCTTCCTCCCCCAGTCCGGCTACTTCTGCCAGACAGTGAGGAAGAGGATGACGGAGGCTCAGGGAAAGAGAACCAGGTCTCAAAGGGCAACAGTTACAGGACCAAGGTGTTCATGGAGTCCAGTGACGATGATTTCGACCAGTGTAAGTGAGAGTCAGTGGGTTGGGTTGCAAGTCTATTAGGATGTAAAAGGGCCTGTCTCCAAGAGGCCTGTTAGACATGTTCTCTGCTTCTGTGGTGAAGGGTGTCTCCTTGTTGCAATTTATATTAAACCTAGATTGATTTTTGATTGACTTTACCTACGACTGCTCTCTTTTTGTTAACCTGAAAGATTATTTTACACCTGGTCCAGAGCTGTATGAGCATTGGCCAACTCCTCTGATTATGGTTGTCATGGTGCCAAACATGTATGCCTATGACATGATAGCTATGCATTGAAATAGTGTAGTTGAATGATTTAATGTTCTTCTTGTCTGTAGTTCTTGTGGAGCAGGCGACACCCAAAGCTGCTTCTCGGAAACATTGCACTGCTGCTAAGAAAGTCAGGTAAAGTAGTGATTCGTCCAGCTAGGGCTGGACGAAGACCGTCATGAAAATAAAATAACCGTCATAACCGTAAAAAAAAAAAGATGGGACAGCATTCGTGCTGTTGAGTCCGTTTAAAAGATGGTGGATAAATTAAGATAGTTCTCTCAGGCCATTTACCATTAAAAAAAAGAGTGGTCTGTTCCGGTCTGCTTAACGGAGTGGTTCTCCCATAGACACCAATGCAATAGTAGCTGGGTCTGGTCTGCTTAGTTCATTGACTGTAATGTAACCTGAAAAAATGAGGGAGTGGGGTGTCTTGCTTCCGTTTCTGTCCGTTTCTGCCTACATCGCGTTGAAACTTTGTTGCTCCTTGCTGAAACAAGCTGGCCAATTACCGCCGTCCAAAATTCAATGACCGTCACAGCCCTACTTCCAGCCTACATAGCCTTGTAGTCTTAAGACTCTATTCAATCTGTATCGCTGAAGCGTTACAGATTGCGGGATAGAAATATAAAGGTAATGTCCGATTGCGCTGACAAATGCAGCGTTTACCGTGAATGCCATCTCCGCTAACCTGGGAACATTGCCTTTAAATTTCAATCACGCTGTAATGCTGAACTTCCACGATACTGATTGAATAGTGCCCTTAATCCCATTTCCTCTATCTAGTCATTCAATTGGACAAAATGTGATGTTGTTTATTCTCTGATTCTCTCCCCTGTAGTGAACCAGTCCTTGTATTAAGCTCAGAAAGTGACGACAGCTTTGAAAACTGTAAGTATCATACTGGTGCCTTGACATCTGCATTGGGGAAGTCATGTTTTGATCATATTCTGAAATTCTTTATTGAAACAATGTATGTCATTTCTGAATGGGTGTTTGTCATGTCTAGTTTGGTGTATGTCATTTCTAAGTCAAAGAACAATTGTTTCTGACTGTCCAGGGCCCGGTTTCCTAAAAGCATCTTAAGGCTAAGTTCATTGTTAGAAACTTGGTAGGAGCATTGTTAAATCTCAGAGCTGTTTCCCAAAACAATCGTTACCAAAGTTGTACTTGAAAACGTTATTTACCGACAGCCTCAAACCTCTAGTAGAACAGCGAAGTGCGTCGTTAGATTCTTTTTTTTTTTTTTTACCTGCTGCGTCACTTTACACACAGAAGATCGCCGTTAAACATAGAATCAAAGATGTGTATCAGTCTCTCTGTGACTGCCAATAACTTCACAACGAATTTGAATACAAATACAAAGTTGCCAATGTCATTGCAATTGTTACAAACAAGCAAAGGATACAAATATTTGAAAACAAAGCTTCAAACCACTAGTGGCCCTGTGTAGATCAGCTGGTAGAGCATGGCGCTTGCAGCGCCAGGGTTGTGGGTTCGTTTCCCACGGGGGGCCAGTATAAAAATGTATGCACTCACTAACTGTAAGTCTCTCTGGATAAGAGCGTCTGCTAAATGACTAAAATGTAAATGAAAACCGAGATGACTGCATTAAAAGACAAATAGCCTACCTACAGTATAGACTATAGGCCTATATATTATAAATAGCCTACCTACAGTATAGACTATAGGCCTATATACACTGCTCAAAAAAATAAAGGGAACACTTAAACAACACAATGTAACTCCAAGTCAATCACACTTCTGTGAAATCAAACTGTCCACTTAGGAAGCAACACTGATTGACAATACATTTCACATGCTGTTGTGCAAATAAAATAGACAACAGGTGGAAATTATAGGCAATTAGCAAGACACCCCCAATAAAGCACTGGTTTTGCAGGTGGTGACCACAGACCACTTCTCAGTTCCTATGCTTCCTGGCTGATGTTTTGGTCACTTTTGAAGGCTGGCAGTGCTTTCACTCTAGTGGTAGCATGAGACGGAGTCTACAACCCACACAAGTGGCTCAGGTAGTGCAGCTCATCCAGGATGGCACATCAATGCGAGCTGTGACAAGAAGGTTTGCTGTGTCTGTCAGCGTAGTGTCCAGAGCATGGAGGCGCTACAAGGAGACAGGCCAGTACATCAGGAGACGTGGAGGAGGCCGTAGGAGGGCAACAACCCAGCAGCAGGACTGCTATCTCCGCCTTTGTGCTAGGAGGAGCAGGAAGAGCACTGCCAGAGCCCTGCAAAATGACCTCCAACAGGCCACAAATGTGCCTGCTCAAACGGTCAGAAACAGACTCCATGAGGGTGGTATGAGGGCCCGACGTCCACAGGTGGGGGTTGTGCTTACAGCCCAACACCATGCAGGACGTTTGGCATTTGCCAGAGAACACCAAGATTGGCAAATTTGCCACTGGCGCCCTGTGCTCTTCACAGATGAAAGCAGGTTCACACTGAGCACATGTGACAGACGTGACAGAGTCTGGAGACGCCGTGGAGAACGTTCTGCTGCCTGCAACATCCTCCAGCATGACCGGTTTGGCGGTGGGTCAGTCATGGTGTGGGGTGGCATTTCTTTGGGGGGCTGCACAGCCCTCCATGTGCTCGCCAGAGGTAGCCTGACTGCCATTAGGTACCGAGATTAGATCCTCAGACCCCTTGTGAGACCATATGCTGGTGCGGTTGCTAATGCAAGACAATGCTAGACCTCATGTGGCTGGAGTGTGTCAGCAGTTCCTGCAAGAGGAAGGCATTGATGCAATGGACTGGCCCGCCCGTTCCCCAGACCTGAGTCCAATTGAGCACATCTGGGACATCATGTCTCGCTCCATCCACCAACGCCACGTTGCACCACAGACTGTCCAGGAGTTGGCAGATGCTTTAGTCCAGGTCTGGGAGGAGATCCCTCAGGAGACCATCCGCCACCTCATCAGGAGCATGCCCAGGCGTTGTAGGGAGGTCATACAGGCACGTGGAGGCCACACACACTACTGAGCCTCATTTTGACTTGTTTTAAGGACATTACATCAAAGTTGGATCAGCCTGTAGTGTGGTTTTCCACTTTAATTTTGAGGGTGACTCCAAATCCAGACCTCCATGGGTTGATAAATTTGATTTCCATTGATAATTTTTGTGTGATTTTGTTGTCAGCACATTCAACTATGTAAAGAAAAAAGTATTTAATAAGATTATTTCATTCATTCAGATCTAGGATGTGTTATTTTAGTGTTCCCTTAATTTTTTTGAGCAGTGTATTATACAGTGGGGGAAAAAAGTATTTAGTCAGCCACCAATTGTGCAAGTTCTCCCACTTAAAAAGATGAGAGAGGCCTGTAATTTTCATCATAGGTACACGTCAACTATGACAGACAAAATGAGAAAAATAAATCCAGAAAATCACATTGTAGGATTTTTAATGAATTTATTTGCAAATTATGGTGGAAAATAAGTATTTGGTCAATAACAAAAGTTTCTCAATACTTTGTTATATACCCTTTGTTGGCAATGACACAGGTCAAACATTTTCTGTAAGTCTTCACAAGGTTTTCACACACTGTTGCTGGTATTTTGGCCCATTCCTCCATGCAGATCTCCTCTAGAGCAGTGATGTTTTGGGGCTGTCGCTGGGCAACACGGACTTTCAACTCCCTCCAAAGATTTTCTATGGGGTTGAGATCTGGAGACTGGCTAGGCCACTCCAGGACCTTGAAATGCTTCTTACGAAGCCACTCCTTCGTTGCCCGGGCGGTGTGTTTGGGATCATTGTCATGCTGAAAGACCCAGCCACGTTTTTCACTCAAAATCTTACAATACATGGCCCCATTCATTCTTTCCTTTACACGGATCAGTCGTCCTGGTCCCTTTGCAGAAAAACAGCCCCAAAGCATGATGTTTCCACCCCCATGCTTCACAGTAGGTATGGTGTTCTTTGGATGCAACTCAGCATTCTTTGTCCTCCAAACACGACGAGTTGAGTTTTTACCAAAAAGTTCTATTTTGGTTTCATCTGACCATATGACATTCTCCCAATCCTCTTCTGGATCATCCAAATGCACTCTAGCAAACTTCAGACGGGCCTGGACATGTACTGGCTTAAGCAGGGGGACACGTCTTGCACTGCAGGATTTGAGTCCCTGGCGGTGTAGTGTGTTACTGATGGTAGGCTTTGTTACTTTGGTCCCAGCTCTCTGCAGGTCATTCACTAGGTCCCCCCGTGTGGTTCTGGGATTTTTGCTCACCGTTCTTGTGATCATTTTGACCCCACGGGGTGAGATCTGCGTGGAGCCCCAGATCGAGGGAGATTATCAGTGGTCTTGTATGTCTTCCATTTCCTAATCATTGCTCCCACAGTTGATTTCTTCAAACCAAGCTGCTTACCTATTGCAGATTCAGTCTTCCCAGCCTGGTGCAGGTCTACAATTTTGTTTCTGGTGTCCTTTGACAGCTCTTTGGTCTTGGCAATAGTGGAGTTTGGAGTGTGACTGTTTGAGGTTGTGGACAGGTGTCTTTTATACTGATAACAAGTTCAAACAGGTGCCATTAATACAGGTAACGAGTGGAGGACAGAGGAGCCTCTTAAAGAAGAAGTTACAGGTCTGTGAGAGCCAGAAATCTTGCTTGTTTGTAGTTGACCAAATACTTATTTTCCACCATAATTTGCAAATAAATTCATTAAAAATCCTACAATGTGATTTTCTGGAGAAAAAAATTCTCAATTTGTCTGTCATAGTTGACGTGTACCTATGATGAAAATTACAGGCCTCTCTCATCTTTTTAAGTGGGAGAACTTGCACAATTGGTGGCTGACTAAATACTTTTTTCCCCCACTGTAAATAGCCTACCTACAGTATAGACTATAGGCCTATATATTAATATATATTTCAATGATTCAATCAATTTCATGTTCATCAAATTGAGTTTTATTTGGCTACTGTCTATAATGTTTGCCTCAATATATTTCATAATGTGTAGCCTAACGTGCCCAATCTTGGTTTAGTTCATTTTATAGGGTAAGCATTAGAATAAGCCACCTCAATATCTGCAGCCATAGGTGATAATCTCTTTAGGAGCTGATCCTTGGTCAGTATTGTGAAATAATTATAATGTTAAGGTAAGATCTGAATGGAGAAAGCTGATCTGAGAGCAGCGCTTCCTTCCTTTCCATCCTATCAGTATTGACACTTGCCTCAACAACCAACTTGTGAACGTTCTCTCTGCGCGGTGTTTTGGGAAACGCATGTTACGTCTTCGGCCGTTGTAGGAAAGATGCACCCTTAAAACACTCGTAAGCCTAGGTTCCATCGCTACCGGGAAACCGGGCCCAGGTCCCTTCGATGTCTCCTTATTCATGTCATTGTCCCCCACTATGAAATCGGGGAGGGAACTGTGGATCGGTCTCCGTCCGTTCGTGCGTTAGTCACACACGATATCTGACAACGCTGGCCCGATTTTGACTAAACTCTGGTGAATGATGCGTCTTGCCATAGAGATCCGGCATTTACAAAACTACACTGATTTGGCCCAAGGCGGGAGCTTTAGTAATTAACGGGAATTTGTGAGTCACACCAGAGATGAAAAGGCAAAGCGGGAGGTATAACTGCCGCTGCATCGTTCGTGGGGGATGACATGTTTACTGTTCCCTTGTCTCTCCTCTGGTGCCCCTGAAGTCCTGAGCCGTGTGAAAACTCCCAAGCCTAAGCCCAAGGAAGCAGAGCGTGGCAGGGAAGACTGGTACAGTGGTTCCAACCTCTCTTACCTTGACTATGGTCCCTATCGCGTGTTAAATACTCAGGTTTATCTCCTGTTTTGTCCTCAGCCTCAGAAACTTCATTGTCGACAGCTTTTCCTCCGATGATGACTTTGTCGTCGAGAAGAAAAAACCATCTACCTCCAAAGGTAACATTGACTGCTTCCCTAATGGCAACCTATTCCCTATGTAGTGCACTACTTTTGACCAGGGAGCATAGGGCTCTTTTCAAAAATAGTGGACTATATAGGGGATAGGGTGCCATTTGATACGCCATTGACTGTCCTCATACATACTTGTAATAAACTGAAATCTGTTTCTAAGAAGTTCTTTCTGCTCGATTTCAGTTCAGCACTGTGATGACTTTTCTTTGCATAGCTAGTATTGAAGTAATACCCAGGAAGCCTTGGTTAATATGATATATTATCACGGCTAGGGGGAGTTGTTAGGCCAAAAGCATTACCTACTCAACAGTCACTGTCTGTTTTGTTTAACTCATGGAGACTCATCAATGAAAAGACACTGTGTGTCTGTCTTCTACAGGTGCCTTTAACACCCCCAAGCTGTCCTCCTCCCAGCTCCCAGTCAGAAGACCCCTGTCCCAGTGTGACTCCCCAGTTTTCCTCAGTGACAGTGAAGAAGAAGATGGTATCGTGATGAAGAGCACATGGAGGACGCGCCAACCTGTGCACCAGCCGCCGCCGTCACAGAAGCTCAAAGTCCTGCAAAGTAACCAGAAGTCCTGCAAAGTAACCAACGTCTTCTTTCCCTCTCCCGCCCCTCCTCCTCTGCCCTCCCCTCTCCCAGCTCTCCTCCTCCCCCCTCTCCTCCTTCACCCCCTCCCCGGCATCCGTTCCACAGCGGACCCACTCAGCCCCGTCGAAGCTGGAGGACTCAGCCAGCTCAGAGGAAGAGTTCCTCAGCTTACTGGACAGAATTAAGAAGAACCACAAGACCGGCAACACCCCAACACCTAAACGTAACACAGGTAACACCTAAACATAACACAGGTAACACCCCAACACCTAAACATAACACAGGTAACACCCCAACACCTAAACGTAACACAGGTAACACCCCAACACCTAAACACAAAACAGGTCACAGTAATACACAGGGATCTTTTTGTAAAGTGGGGTGGCACATTTCTAAAAGACTTGTCCCGGGTGTTGGATGTGAGAGGGTAACGTAACAAAGTAAATCTGCACGCTGGTATACTTACTGCTCCCAAAGTCTTTAAATATAACTAATACATTTCTGTTCTGACAGTGTCCACCCACAAGGCTTCTGCCAGCTGTGGTCTGTAATTGGTACATTTCCTTTTTTGTTTCTATATCATGTAATCTCATTGGCTGCTTCCTGATGTGTGTGAATCCAGTGCCCAATCAGAAGCCCCCCCTGTCAGCTCCACGGCCCAAAGCCTCGAAAGAGGCGGGCCCTCGGCCGGTAGGGAGAACACCATTGGCTCTGAAGACCCCGGTGCGGCCGCTCGTCACTAAACCCACAGTGTCCCAGACGGAAACCAGACTCCAGACCAGCAGCCTTTCCTCCTCCAGGTAATATTGAACAGGGCCTAGGGCAGGGTGTAGATCAATACTGTCTCCTCTCCTTCATCTATTCTACACTGATCTAAATACATAGGTTCAGTGAAGTGTGTGTGTCAGTCTGTCTGTATCTGTCTGTGTTTCTCTCCTCAGAGTGTCAGCAGTGTGTTAGACTCCAGGCTGTGTTTCTCTCCTCGGTGTGTCAGCAGTGTGTTAGACTCCAGGCTGTGTTTCTCTCCTCAGAGTGTCAGCAGCAGTGTGTTAGACTCCAGGCTGTGTTTCTCTCCTCAGTGTGTCAGCAGTGTGTTAGACTCCAGGCTGTGTTTCTCTCCTCAGTGTGTCAGCAGTGTGTTAGACTCCAGGCTGTGTTTCTCTCCTCAGTGTGTCAGCAGTGTGTTAGACTCCAGGCTGTGTTTCTCTCCTCAGAGTGTCAGCAGCAGTGTGTTAGACTCCAGGCTGTGTTTCTCTCCTCGGTGTGTCAGCAGTGTGTTAGACTCCAGGCTGTGTTTCTCTCCTCGGTGTGTCAGCAGTGTGTTAGACTCCAGGCTGTGTTTCTCTCCTCAGTGTGTCAGCAGTGTGTTAGACTCCAGGCTGTGTTTCTCTCCTCAGAGTGTCAGCAGCAGTGTGTTAGACTCCAGGCTGTGTTTCTCTCCTCAGAGTGTCAGTAGCAGTGTGTTAGACTCCAGGCTGTGTTTCTCTCCTCAGAGTGTCGCAGCAGTGTGTTAGACTCCAGGCTGTGTTTCTCTCCTCAGAGTGTCAGCACAGTGTGTTAGACTCAGGCTGTGTTTCTCTCCTCAGAGTGTCAGCAGCAGTGTGTTAGACTCCAGGCTGTGTTTCTCTCCTCAGAGTGTCAGAGCAGTGTGTTAGACTCCAGGCTGTGTTTCTCTCCTCAGAGTGTCAGCAGCAGTGTGTTAGACTCCAGGCTGTGTTTCTCTCCTCAGAGTGTCAGCAGCAGTGTGTTAGACTCCAGGCTGTGTTTCTCTCCTCAGAGTGTCAGCAGCAGTGTGTTAGACTCCAGGCTGTGTTTCTCTCCTCAGAGTGTCAGCAGCAGTGTGTTAGACTCCAGGCTGTGTTTCTCTCCTCGGAGTGTCAGCAGCAGTGTGTTAGACTCCAGGCTGTGTTTCTCTCCTCAGAGTGTCAGCAGTGTGTTAGACTCCAGGCTGTGTTTCTCTCCTCAGTGTGTGCAGCAGTGTGTTAGACTCCAGGCTGTGTTTCTCTCCTCAGTGTGTCAGCAGCAGTGTGTTAGACTCCAGGCTGTGTTTCTCTCCTCAGAGTGTCAGCAGCAGTGTGTTAGACTCCAGGCTGTGTTTCTCCCTCAGAGTGTCAGCAGCAGTGTGTTAGACTCCAGGCTGTGTTTCTCTCCTCAGAGTGTCAGCAGTGTGTTAGACTCCAGGCTGTGTTTCTCTCCTCAGTGTGTCAGCAGCAGTGTCTTAGACTCCAGGCTGTGTTTCTCTCCTCAGAGTGTCAGCAGCAGTGTGTTAGACTCAGGCTGTGTTTCTCTCCTCAGAGTGTCAGCAGCAGTGTGTTAGACTCCAGGCTGTGTTTCTCTCCTCAGAGTGTCAGCAGTGTGTTAGACTCCAGGCTGTGTTTCTCTCCTCAGAGTGTCAGCAGTGTGTTAGACTCCAGGCTGTGTTTCTCTCCTCAGAGTGTCAGCAGTGTGTTAGACTCCAGGCTGTGTTTCTCTCCTCAGAGTGTCAGCAGCAGTGTGTTAGACTCCAGGCTGTGTTTCTCTCCTCAGAGTGTCAGCAGTGTGTTAGACTCCAGGCTGTGTTTCTCTCCTCAGAGTGTCAGCAGCAGTGTGTTAGACTCCAGGCTGTGTTTCTCTCCTCAGAGTGTCAGCAGTGTGTTAGACTCCAGGCTGTGTTTCTCTCCTCGGTGTGTCAGCAGTGTGTTAGACTCCAGGCTGTGTTTCTCTCCTCAGAGTGTCAGCAGTGTGTATGACTCCAGGCTGTGTTTCTCTCCTCAGAGTGTCAGCAGCAGTGTGTTAGACTCCAGGCTGTGTTTCTCTCCTCGGAGTGTCAGCAGTGTGTTAGACTCCAGGCTGTGTTTCTCTCCTCGGTGTGTCAGCAGTGTGTTAGACTCCAGGCTGTGTTTCTCTCCTCAGAGTGTCAGCAGCAGTGTGTATGACTCCAGGCTGTGTTTCTCTCCTCAGAGTGTCAGCAGTGTGTTAGACTCCAGGCTGTGTTTCTCTCCTCAGAGTGTCAGCAGCAGTGTGTTAGACTCCAGGCTGTGTTTCTCTCCTCAGAGTGTCAGCAGTGTGTATGACTCCAGGCTGTGTTTCTCTCCTCAGAGTGTCAGCAGTGTGTTAGACTCCAGGCTGTGTTTCTCTCCTCAGTGTGTCAGCAGTGTGTTAGACTCCAGGCTGTGTTTCTCTCCTCAGAGTGTCAGCAGTGTGTTAGACTCCAGGCTGTGTTTCTCTCCTCAGAGTGTCAGCAGTGTGTTAGACTCCAGGCTGTGTTTCTCTCCTCAGAGTGTCAGCAGTGTGTATGACTCCAGGATGTTTCCTCCAGTCTCTGTCTGGACCAGGCTCCAGCTACAGCCGCAACTTCAAACAGACCAAGGAGGAGCTCACCAGCAAACTGTACTGCCTGTACAACACCAGCGTGTTCGACAGCAAGGTACACGCACACTTTAAGCATACATAGGCTATACAGTGTTAAACACACAGGTTATAAGCATACATGCAGTACCAGTCAAAAGTTTTAGAACACCTACTCATTCAAGGGTTTTTCTTTATTTTTTACTATTTTCTACATTGTAGAATAATAGTGAAGACATCAAAACTATTAAACAACACATATGGAATCATGTAGTAACCAAAAAAGTGTTAAACAAATGAAAATATATTTTACATTTGAGATTCTTCAAAGTAGCCACCCTTTGCCTTGATGACAGCTTTGCACACTCTTGGCATTCTCTCAACCAGCTTCACCTGGAATGCTTTTCCAACAGTCTTGAAGGAGTTCCCACATATGCTGAGCACTTGTTGGCTGCTTTTCTTTCACTCTGCCGTCCGACTCATCCCAAACCATCTCAATTGGGTTGAGGTCGTGGGATTGTGGAGGCCAGGTCATCTGATGCAGCACTCCATCACTCTCATTCTTGGTAAAATAGCCCTTACACAGCCTGGAGATGTGTTGGGTCATTGTCCTGTTGAAAAACAAATTATAGTCCCACTAAGCCCAAACCAGATGGGATGGCGTGTCGCTGCAGAATGCTGTGGTAGCCATGCTGGTTAAATGAATTCTAAATAAATCACAGACAGTGTCACCAGCAAAGCAGCCCCACACCATAACACCTCCTCCTCCATGCTTTACGGTGGGAACTACACATGCGGAGATCATCCGTTCACCCACACCGCATCTCACAAAGACACAGCGGTTTGAACCAAAAGTCTCCAATTTGGACTCCAGACCAAAGAACAAATTTGACAAACCAGACCAAAAATCTCACATTTGGACAGATTTCCACCAGTCTAATGTACATTTCTCATGTTTCTTGGCCCAAGCAAGTCTCTTCTTCTCATTGGTGTCCTTTAGTAGTGGTTTCTTTGCAGCAATTCGACCATGAAGGCCTGATTCACACAGTCCCCTCTGAACAGTTGATGTTGAGATGTGTCTGTTACTTGAATTCTGTGAAGCATTTATTTGGGCTGCAGTTTCTGAGGCTGGTAACTCTAATGAACTTATCCTCTGCAGCAGAGGTAACTCTGGGTCTTCCATTCCTGTGGCGGTCCTCATGAGAGCCAGTTTCATCATAGCGCTTGATGGTTTTTGCGACTGCACTTGCAGAAACTTTCAAAGTTCTTGAAATGTTCCGTATTGACTGACCTTCATGTCTTAAAGTAATGATGGACTGTCGATTCTCTTTGCTTATTTGAGCTGTTCTTGCCATAATATGGACTTGGTCTTTTACCAAATAGGGCTTTCTTCTGTATACCCCACTACCTTGTCACAACACAACTGATTGGCTCAAACGCATTAAGAAGGAAAGAAATTCCACAAATGAACTTTTAAGAAGGCACACCTATTAATTGAAATGCATTCCAGGTGACTACCTCATGAAGCTGGTTGAGAGAATGCCAAGAGTGTGCAAAGCTGTCATCAAGGCAAAGGGTGGCTACTTGAAGGATCTCTGTGTTTAACCCTTTTTTGGCTACTACATAATTCCATATGTGTTATTTCATAGTTTTGATGTCTTCACTATTATTCTACAATGTAAGAAATTGTAAAAAAATAAAGAAAAACCCTTGAATGAGTAGGTGTGTCCAAACCTTTGACTGGTAGTGTATACTGCCATATTACTTAGAGTGATAAAGATGCCATCTTATACAGTGTTTTGTGTTGACCTGCACCTTAACATCATGTGACCTGGGCTTGTCTTGCATGTTTTACCTCGTTACCTTTCTAACCTCTTTGTGCCCCAGCTGCCCAGTAACATGTCAGTGAGCTGTTTTACCTCTTGTTACCTTTCTAACGTCTTTGTGCCCCAGCTGCCCAGTAACATGTCAGTGAGCTGTTTTACCTCTTGTTACCTTTCTAACGTCTTTGTGCCCCAGCTGCCCAGTAACATGTCAGTGAGCTGTTTTACCTCTTGTTACCTTTCTAACGTCTTTGTGCCCCAGCTGCCCAGTAACATGTCAGTGAGCTGTTTTACCTCTTGTTACCTTTCTAACGTCTTTGTGCCCCAGCTGCCCAGTAACATGTCAGTGAGCTGTTTTACCTCTTGTTACCTTTCTAACGTCTTTGTGCCCCAGCTGCCCAGTAACATGTCAGTGAGCTGGAATAAGAAGATGAGGAAGACTGCTGGCTACTGCATCACAGGGCAGGAGAGAGGAGGAGGGAACCGATACGCCCGCATCCAACTCTCTGAGAAGGTCTGTGACTCTGCAGGTAAGGCTTGGCTGGTTGAAGAACTAATGACATGAGATTAAATGTATGTTGTTACAACGTTGGAGTTAGGTTCTGGTGTAAGTCATTTAAAGTCAAACTTGAATGTGAATAGCCCGTGTATGTATGATTTTAAACTTGTGTAAAATATCTCATTATTTCTCTCCCATCATCCCTCATTCTCACCCATCCTCTCTCCCTCCCTCTCTCCCTCCCATCCTACTTCTCCGTCCTGCCCCGTCTCCGTCCTGCCCCGTCCTCCCAGACCGTCTGCGTGACACGTTGGTCCATGAGATGTGCCACGCTGCCACCTGGTTGATCAACAGTGTGAGGGATGGGCACGGCCCCTTCTGGAAGCTGTACGCCCGCAAGGCCACGCTGGCACACCCCGAGCTGCCCACGGTCACCCGCTGCCACAGCTACGACATTAACTACAAGTACCAGTACCAGTGCAGCCGCTGCAAAAACACGTACGTCAACACCAGCTTCCTGTCTGTCCCTGGCAGCTTCCTGTCTGTCCCTGGCAGCTTCCTGTCTGTCCCTGGCAGCTTCCTGTCTGTCCCTGGCTTACGCTTAGATGAATACTGTTTTAGTGCTGCAAATGAAATGGTGATTGGGGATATTTAAAGATGGATTTATTTAATCCTAGGAAACTGAGTTATTCCGTCAATTGAAGTATTTGCCCTGTGTGGCTCAGCAGGAGACACATACATCAACAATATATACTCACTGTAGTGTTAATCACTTGGGATAAAAGTGTCTGCTAAATGGCATTATATTATTGATGTATCAGTTGCCTGAGACTAAACTTGTATACTCTCTTTCTCCCCCTACAGTATGTATTGTCATAGCTTATAGTTATAGTATCAAAATAGGTAGTTCAAGCCCTCAATCTAGCATGTATTCCCATGAATTGATGGCTAAACTCGAAAAATTATTGATGGCTAAACTAGAAAACCAATTGATGGCTAAACTGTTCTCATCTTCCTCCCCTCTGTAGGCTCGGTCGCCACTCTAAGTCTCTGGATACCCAGAGGTTTGTGTGTGCCCTCTGTACGGGTCAGCTGGTCCTGCTCACCCCCGCCAAGCCCCGGGCGCCCACGCCCTTCGCCAACTTCGTCAAGGAGAACTATGGGAGCGTTCGCCAGGACCTGGTGGGTCAGAGCCACGGTGACGTGATGAGGAAACTCAGTGTTGACTTCGCCACCAAGACCAAACTCAGCCAGAGCTGAGAGGGAGAAAGAGCGGGATCAGCTCTCCCTGTATTTCAAAAACTGTATCCTTGGCTTGAAGATTTCCACTGCTCTGATTTTGAAGCAATGGTGGGATCCTTTTCTTTTAACCATCCTAATGTGTTAGATTAGTGGGATCCTTCTCTTTCAACCATCCTAATGTGTTAGATTAGTGGGATCCTTCTCTTTCAACCATCCTAATGTGTTAGATTAGTGGGGGGATCCTTCTCTTTTAACCATCCTAATGTGTTAGATTAGTGGGATCCTTCTCTTTCAACCATCCTAATGTGTTAGATTAGTGGGATCCTTCTCTTTCAACCATCCTAATGTGTTAGATTAGTGGGATCCTTCTCTTTTAACCATCCTAATGTGTTAGATTAGTGGGATCCTTCTCTTTCAACCATCCTAATGTGTTAGATTAGTGGGATCCTTCTCTTTCAACCATCCTAATGTGTTAGATTAGTGGGATTCTTCTCTTTCAACCATCCTAATGTGTTAGATTAGTGGGATTCTTCTCTTTTAACCATCCTAATGTGTAGTGGGATCTTCAAGTTGATATGTCTGTCTTAAATAGCTCTGTGTATGTATCAGGTTTTCAGAGGCAGCTATAGTGAGTCTGTTGTCATTCCTTACGTCTCTAACTGGAGTCTCACCATTACAGTGAAATGAGCCAAGAGACACACTGAACAGTGACTAAAGGCAACGTGAATCAGTCATATATTGTTGTCAAGCCTGCCTGTGACATGGATTCATACCTTTCAAATATCATTTTGTGACCAACTGTTTTGAATTACTTGAAATATTAATTGGTGAAAATTGTTCTATGAAATTTCATATGGTTCATAACAGGCAGATGTGGCAGCTTCGCATACAATTTTAGGTTACATTTTCAACGTTTGTCTTAATAATATATATTTGTTGTTGTTGATGTTTTGTTGATGAAAACGTTATTATTTTTCAATAAAGATTTGATGTTTTACACGTCAGTGTCAACTCCACAGTATAAACATATCTGATGAGTCCGTGGTAGGCTAACATCAGTAAAGGTGAGGAATGTTATCCCATTGCTGTTCATTAGAGCCATTCTGTGTGCTTTGGGACATGTACCCTTCATTCAGAGGGCGAATGGGCAAGGCACAAAATGGAAGTGCCTTTTGAATGGGGTATGGTAGTAGGTAACCAGGCGCAAAGGTTTGTGTCAAGAACTGCAACGCTGCTGGGTTTTTCACGCTCAACAGTTTCCAGTGTGTATCAAGAATGGTCCACCACCGAAAACGACATCCAGCCGACTTGACACAACTGTGGGAAGCATTGGAGTCACCTTGTAGAGTCCATGCCCTGATGAATTGAGGCTGTTCTGAGGGTGGGGGTGCATTATGGGTAAAATTGTGACTGACTGACTGATCTACAAATAATATTGAGTACTTATTTTTTAAGCAAAGTGATTTGTAGTTCTGTCAGCTGGCAATGTCAAACAAGACAGTTGTATTGTTAAGAGAAAGATGGACAGGTGGACGTCCTGTAGCTCCCTTCCTTCTGGCCCATTAGCCATTTCCCCTTGGTTGAGGGTTTAGGATTGGTCTGTGACTGCAAACCCCAATGTTCACAATGTCCACACTGGCTGCTGCGCCCCTAATCTAATATCCCCCAGTCATTGGCTGGAACTGATCATACGCTCTGCTGTCATTGGCTGGAGCTGATCATACGCTCTCCTGTCATTGGCAAATGCTCTCCTGTCATTGGCTGATGGAGCTGACCATAACGTGGTTGATGGTTTTGTCAGTAGCAGCCTCTGTAGCTCCCTGGACTGGTGTCGTAGTAAATATATAATGTTATAGCTTGGTCTGACTAAAATCTTGTGCATGACCCATCTTGTGTTGGGCCTTTGTATTTAATACAATGCACAAGGACTTCTATCTTGTCGGCCTTATCAGCAGGTGGCTATGGACAACACCCACGCCATAGGTCTCTCAGTTCTCCCAACTCACGAGTTCTTGCGCTGAGGACACACACCCCCACACACACACACACACACACATATACACACACACATACACACACACACACACATCATCATTGTTAAACATACACACACATACACACACACACACACACACACATACACACACGCACACACACACACACACACATCATCATTGTTAAGCACACACACACACAAAAAACCCCTTCTCTTAGGCTGAACATCTGAAGACAGAGAACCCGACTCAGAGCCAATGCAATGGAGGTGACCTCGACCAACTCATCAGGACCAATCAGAAGATCAGAACTACTAGAATCAACCTACTTTATTTTATTGTATAAAATGTCAGCACACAATGTTTAGGGGCTCGCTCTCAGATATCTCCCTACGAGGTTGACGAACGGGTCCGTGCACGCGATTTACAGATATCTTTACCTCTGAATAAACTGCCTTATATTATACAATTATCCACCTTGTCCGAAAGTCTCTACTTGGTCTCCGTTCTCCAGTAAACTTGTGATCATCAACACTGGTAACCAACCATACACCAGTAGGAGCAGCGATATCCCCAGGTTAGGTGGTGGCTATATCCAGCCTGTCACAGTGGACCCAAGAGGGGAGTAGAACAGTGTCTGGCGGGCCAGGGTAACTGTTGTCCGCCTGGAGCAGAGGAGCCCACCTCCACTCCTGGTGTCCCAGCACAGCAGCAGAAAACAGGCCAGCGTAGTGAGGTAGCAGGCGGGGGAAACCACGCCACTCACCACCGTGAAGAAGAGGCTCAGGGCTGAGGCCCCAGACAGAGACGCGGAGCCAGGATGAGAACTCTGCAGCGGGGGGAGAGAGGCGTTAACCTCCATGCTACTCAGAGCCAACAGCACTGACCAGGATTGACAGGGACCAGGTCGCTGCAATGGAGGCCCGTTGGTGGCGGGGGTAGACTTTAGAGGCAACTTGACGGCCACGCAGCGGTCCAGGGCCTTTGGGCTGAATATAATATTTATAATTCCCCGGCTGCGTGCTCCGAAGCACCTCTCACTCACATGGCTCTCCGTCACGTGATCGGGTCTTTCTCTCAGGCTACAAGCGAAAACAGACACATCCGGGGACGCAACTGCGTGCGTCCTTATCCAATTCCGAGGCGCATATTGAAGATATTGGAAGAACTGTCCACATGTACTTTTCGTCAGCCAACATAATGAGTAGGCCTAACGAACAGCAAAAGCACTAGCCTATGTCAATCTACTATCCCCCATAGTACAAAAGTTGACCTATTCTGCGCGATAAATAAATATGCTAACGTAGTCTGGGACAGTTGTGGGATGCGATAGATCCCACATTAATACTGTCGTAGTAAATATATTATGTTATAGCTTGGTCTGACTAAAATCATGTGCATGACCCATCTTGTGTTGGGGCTTCGTATTTAATACAATGCACAAAGACTTCTATCTTGTCGGCCTTATCAGCAGGTGGCTATGGACAACACCCACGCCATAGGTCTCTCAGTTCACCCAAACTCACGAGTTATTGCTCTGAGGACATACACACACACACCCCCCACACACACACACATACACACACACACACACATCATCATTGTTAAACATACACACATACACACACACACATACACACATACACACACACACATACACACACATACACACACACACACATACACACACACATACACACACACACACATACACACACATACACACACATATCATTGTTAAGCACACACACACAAAAACCCCCTTCTTTTAGGCTGAACATCTGAAGACAGACAACCCGACTCAGAGCCAATGCAATGGAAGTGACCTCGACCAACTCATCAGGACCAATCAGAAGATCAGAACTACTAGAATCAACCTACTTTATTTTATTGTATAAAATGTCAGCACACAATGTTTAGAGGCGCGCTCTCAGATATCTCCCTACGAGGTTGACGAACGGGTCCGTGCACGCTATTTACAGATATCTTTACCTTCCAAATTAAACTGCCTCATATTATACAATTATCCACCGTGTCTGAAAGTCTCTACTTGGTCTCCGTTCTCCAGTAAACTTGTGATCATCAACAAACTTGGTAGCAGAGGATGGTTTTCTAACTCTGAATTCGGTCCATAAAAGTTGATAGAGACAGGAGACAAGTAAGAGACGGATCTGAAAGGACGGGTGACCTGTCCGCAGGAGCAGCCGGGAATCCAGCTCGCCTCAGGAAACTGATCTAGACGGCCGTCAATACAAAGGTAAGCAGAACCTGTTAAAACAAAATCTGCATATTGTATTGTAGGATAAACCCAAATTATGATCAGTAGTACTGGGCGTGAGTATGGATTACTGATAAATTTATAACATATCTATTATGACTCAAAAGGCACATATGTAAAGATATCTGAATTCTTTAGGTTCTTACTGTTGAAATGTGACTCTCTAGGGAGGAGTCTAGTTACAGGTTGTGGTTCACGAGAGACGGACCCTTTTATTTTTTGCTGTTGATATCTGAAATCTTAGGTTTTTACTGTTGAAATGTGACTCTAAGAGAAGAAGTCTAGTTACAGTGGTTTTTTTCCTGTTGAAATGCGGCTTTCTAGTGAGGAGCCTATTACAGAGGTTTTGGTCCACAAGCGATGGACTCTTTTATTTGATCCACAAGAGAAGGATCTGGTGACTTGATAAAAAGATTCAGATAGTCGGGTTGAGTTAATTCCGTGAGAATCCAAGTCCAGAAAAGGTTCTCCCGACTAGACGCCAGTTGAATGGTTTAAACGACTGGGAGTCTCCTTGAGGAGAATCAAAAAAAATAATAAAAAAATACAAGTTCAGATAGTCGGGCAATTTGGTTGACGTGGCACTCAACTATATGTACTGTGAGGAACTTAAACTGAATTCGTGTGTTGATGCTGATATGTAATGAAAATGTAATTGTTGAAATGATAACCTGAATGTTGTGTAAGATTGGCCGTTTCATGAGACTAACTAGTGGATAACTTTTAAGAGGACCACTGAGTCCTATTTTGCCTGTTATGTAGCCGCTGCGCTAAAAGCTGACTTGAACTTTTTCCCTCTTGGGGTGTTGGTATTTAAATAATTCCCAAAATTAAATTGATAATTATTTTGGGAGCGCTCGAGTTTGCTAATATATTGTTCCAAAAGGGCGATTCTGATACCTTTTGGGAAAATATATAATAACTCGAATACCTGAAAAACAATAATAACTTTTGCTAAATAAACTCCCAGAATTAGATTGATAATTATTTTAGGAGCGCTTGGGTTTGTTAATGTATTCTTCCAAAAGGGCGATTCTGATACCTTTTGGGAAAGTATATAATAGCTCGAGTACCTGAAAGACAATAATAACTTTTGCAAAATAATTCCTGGGATTAAATTGATGATTGTTTTGGGAGCGCTCGGGTTTGTTAATATATTGTTCCAAAAGGGCGGTTCTGATACCTTTTGGGAAAATATATAATAATTCGAATAATTGAAAAACAATAATACCTTTTGCAAAATAATTCCTAATAATAAAGCATTGAACATTTTTTGTGTACGAGGGTGGGACATCAGAGATAAATCTCAGTCAGCGCCAAGAATACATTGCTGGATTCGGCCAGTGACGGGCTAAGAGCACCAAGATAGTCTAATAAACTGTATAACCATGGCAACCACTACCGTCCCAAAACTCAAATTTAATGAATATCTAGATCAAAGAATACAGGATAGAGCGGGAGGGAAAGAACAGTATAAGACAGTAAAGAAAGTGTGGGAGGGAGTGAAACTCAAATGGACACAGGCAGGTTACTTTAGCGGGGGTGCCCCGTCTAAAGGGGCAACTCACCTCTATGGAGATAGAGCTAGGGGAGGCAGTGAGGGAAGGAACAGAAAGTGAAGTGAAAAGGAATAAGTCTCACTTATTCAAGAAGGAAGGGACTAAACACAGAGAGAGAGCAGAGGCTGAGCTAAGGATAGGTACGTGGGCAATTGAGGAAACACGACGAGCACACCCATACAAGAAACCAGACATGATGGGTGTGGTGATTGAACCCACAACTGAGACAACACCAATAGTGGGGACACAGTCCATGAGTGACATACCAGCGCCCTCAGCACCACTGTATCCGACCCTGCCACAGGAAGCGAAGAGCACACCACCCGCATACACACCCACTCCTCCAACTAACCCTTATAACCTATTCCTAAGTCCTGCAGTGGTACAAGCGCCTGTGTTCGTGGTGCAAGGAGGACACCTAGTGGGGAACATGGCACTAAGACCATACCATTGCTCTTCCAATGGGGCCCTTCCAATTTGAAGCATCAATTCCTATATTGTCCCAACTGTCCAATCAACCTATTAGGAAGGGACCTATTGTGCAAACTGAAATGTTCAATCTACCTTACCGAAAAGGGTGTGGAGGTTTCCATTGATCCCATTACCTCCACACCAGTTCATCCAGTTAGGGTGCTGATGCTACCCATCATCCCAACCCCAGTGCTCTCCCTGACCCAAGAAATATACTGGTTGAAGTGCATCGAATCCGGCCAAGGAACCCCTGAGGTTCAATTCAAGTTCAACCAGCTGAGACAACTCATTTACACATTTCACCCATACAAGACTCCTCAAGCTGAAATCCACTGTACACTTAATGTGACTGATAATGATGTCAACCCATATACCGATGACTGGGATGAAAACATGATGCACCTGACACCAACAATCAGATGTTGTACCATAGTGTGTGGACAGGAAGGAGTGGCTGCTCCGGTTATCCTACCTTCCCATTTGAAATCCTGGTACCTACTGGGCGAAGAATCTGCTCCCCATGTTACACTGGCAGTTGGAAACGGTTTTGAAGCAAGGAGCCTTGGGCCTATGATCAGAAGAGCATCCAAACTCCAGTGGGAAACCACCCAAACTCCAGGAATAACCAAAGCCACCACTGAGAACATGTGGAGGTTTATGACAGTTGACACAGAGGAACATTGCCTTCCTGAACGTTTGACTCTCCCAAGACACCATGGTAAACCTTACACAGACCACCCCTCATCACAAGCACTGCTTTCCACCATTGATGAAGGCATATGGACACACACCCCATTTGATGTTGGACAACTACAGGTGGCACCAGTCACCATCACCTTACTCAACCCTGATCAAATTCCTATCTACCGAACACAGTACCGTCTGAAACCTGAACAGACCAGGGGGATCAAACCAACCATAGATGGGTTGTTGGGAGCTCGTGTCATATATCGCACTGTGTCTCCATGGAACACACCAATCTTACCAGTCTTGAAAGCAGGAGGCGAAACATACCGGATGGTACAAGACTTCCGAGCAGTGAACGACGTCACTGCACCCATTGACCTACCTGTCCCTGACCCTCACATTACACTGAGTAATCTCTCACCAAAACACCAATACTTCACCGTTGTGGATCTGGCTAATGCCTTCTTCAGCATTCCACTGGATGAGGCTTCACAGCCTCTCTTTGCCTTCACATATGAACATCAACAGTATACGTATTCGGTTCTTCCACAGGGTTACAGGTGTTCTCCCGGAATCTTCAATCATATCCTAAAGACACACCTGGCTGAATTGAAAATCCCCTGAAGGAGTGATACTCATCCAATATGTAGACGACCTTTGCTGGGGGCTCCCACATCTGATCTCTGTCTACAAATGACAAAAACCCTACTTGACTTCTTGGCTGTCAAAGGCTACAAGGTCAAAATGAGCAAAGTCCAGTCCTGTCGCAGAACTGTCCTTTTCCTTGGCAGAGAAATCTCAGGAGAAGGTGCTGGTCTCTCGAAATCCCACCGAGATTCCATACTCCATCATCCACGTCCCATCACAGTGTCAGGCATGTTGTCCTTCCTGGGGTTGACAGGGTACAGCCGTACCCACATCCCTGACTACACATCCAGGACTGAACCTCTGAGAGAAATAGTGAGAGAAGCAGGACCAAGAAACTTACACTCCTCACTTACCTGGACACCTGAAGCATCAACAGCGTTTGCTCTCCTAAAAACCGATCTCTCGGTGGCAGCAGCTCTGACAGCACCCGACTACAAAAACAAATTTCATCTTGATGTTTCTGAAAAGGAGGGGTTCACTTCTTCCATCCTTTTTCAGAAACAAGAGGGGGGAGAGAAGAGTACTGATGTATCATTCCTCTAAGTTGGACCATATTGAAGCAGGTCAGACAACATGTTCCAGGTACGTGGCTGCAGTGGCAAAAGCTATTGAAAAAACCGCCCACCTGGTAATGTGCCACAAATTGGAAATCCATACGCACCATGGGGTTGCAGCATATCTGATGAGCAAGGAATTCACGTTCAGCGCTGAAAGAAAGAACAAAATCCAGAATAAATGCACCCAATCACACATTACTTTTGTCAACACCGACAAAAACATGGCAGACGCACTCAATGGGTTGGCACACTCCTGCGAAGAGAGCGGCCAGGAACTGAAACTGCGACCAGATGTCACGAGTTGCTAAGCCAGAACCCAGAAGCAGACCAGGACAAGGTAAGTTGAAACGAAGGTGAGTGTTTATTTACAAGTTCAAGAGTGATGCTGAATAATCCAGAGGAACAGAGCGGGCGGCGTTGATTAGTTGTTGGGGGTGCAGTGGTTGATCCCATCCTGGTCGGCAGCCGCCGACCACCAGGCAGAGGTTGGATGAAGGTTCCGGACGGTGACTGCAGATGGAAAGGTAAGCAACAAACCAACAAGGTGCAAAAACAACAAAACTAACGCTAGGCTCTAAGACTGATACTCTGGTAAACCTACTGTTCATGGCTAACCGATCCGGCAGGGGAATGGATGTTAGGCCAGAGCCTAAGAAGGGTGATGATCAGGACCAGGTGTGCAGATTGCTGATGGGATGCAGGTGCGGAAATCAAGAGAGCTCCCCGGAGCGTTCCAGAACCCTCGGGAAACTGGAGATCACGAACATAACAACTAGTCCACAGACAGGACCCGACTCAGACTGCCGGGATCGTTACAGTACCCCCCCTCCGACGAACGCCACCGGGCGGACTCCCGGAGCGCCAGGATGGAGGCGGTAGAAGTCACTGATGAGGTCAGCATCTAGGACCTGTCGCCGCGGAATCCAACTCCTCTCTTCAGGACCATACCCCTCCCAGTCCACGAGATACTGGAAACCCCGGCCCCGCCGTCTGGAATCCATGATGCGACGCACCGTGTAGGCAGGACCACCTCCGATCATCCGAGGAGGAGGAGGAGGAGGCGGAGGAGGCAACAGAGGACTGAGGAAAACAGGCTTGAGGCAGGAGACATGAAAGGTGGGATGGACTCTGAGCGTCCTCGGGAGTTTGAGTCGAACTGCCACCGGATTGATCACCTTCTCCACCACAAACGGACCAATGAACTTCGGTAACAACTTCCTAGACTCAGTCCGTAAAGGAAGATCCCGTGTGGCCAACCAGACCCTATCTCCGATGGTGTAGGTGGGAGCGGGGATCCGGCGACGATTCGCCTGGAGCTGATACCGGTCCGAAACTCTAAGGAGTGCTTTTCTGGCCCGATGCCAGGTCCGGTGGCAACGACGAATATGGACCTGAACAGAAGGCACTGAGAGCTCCTTCTCCTGAGAAGGGAACAAGGGAGGTTGGTAGCCATACAGGCACTGGAAGGGGAGACATCCCAGTGGCAGATGTAGGGGAGAGTATTGTGGGCATACTCAACCCAAGGCAACTGAGAGACCCAGGAGGTGGGGTTGGAAGAGGCCAGACAGCGTAGCGTGGATTCCATCTTCTGGTTGGCTCTCTCCGCCTGACCATTAGATTGGGGGTGAAAACCAGATGTGAGACTGACTGTAGCTCCAATGGCCAAACAGAAGGACTTCCAGACAGCAAGAGGTAAACTGAGGGCCACGGTCGGAAACGATATCACTGGGCAACCCGTGGACCCTGAAAACCTCCCTAACCAGGATCTCGGACGTCTCCGAGGCAGAGGGAAGCTTGGCAATAGGCACAAAGTGGGCGAACTTGCTGAATCTGTCCACGATAGTCAGAACGACCGTGTTCCCCTCAGAAGCGGGCAACCCAGTGACAAAGTCCAGGGCCAGATGCGACCATGGTCGGCCGGGAATAGGAAGGGGGTGAAGTAGTCCAGAGCTGGGCCGATTGGTACTCTTATTCTGCGCACACACTGGACAGGCAGCAACATAACCCCGAGTATCCTCGGCCATGGCAGGCCACCAAAAACGTCTGCGAAGAAACGCCATTGTCCGAGCCACGCCAGGGTGACAAGCCATCTTGCTGGCGTGGGACCATTTGAGGACAGCAGGACGAACCGACTCAGGCACAAACAACCGACCGGGTGGACCGTTACGGGACCGGGCTGAGTCCGAAGGGCCGCCAGCACCTCCTCCTCAATCTTCCACATAACAGCTCCCACGACGCAGTTCCGGGGAGAATTGTCTCGGTCTTGGACCCACTCTCCTCCGTCTTGGAGAACATCCGGGACAAGGCGTCCGCCTTGCCGTTCTTAGATCCAGGTCGGAACGTCAGGGGAAAACTTGAATCGTCCGAAAAACAACGCCCACCTGGCCTGACGGGAGTTGAGACGTTTAGCCGATTGCACGTAAGCAAGATTCTTGTGGTCAGTCCAGACAATAAACGGTTGCTCCGCCCCCTCCAACCAGTGGCGCCACTCCTCCAAGGCAAGTTTCACCGCGAGAAGCTCCCGGTTACCCACATCGTAATTCCTCTCCGCAGGCGAAAGGCGACGAGAGTAGTAGGCGCAGGGATGGAGTTTACTGTCCGTGGAGCATCGCTGCGACAGGATGGCGCCAACTCCCACATCAGACGCGTCCACTTCAACGACGAACTGACGGGCCGTGTCCGGTTGAGAGAGAATCGGTGCGTTGGTGAATCGCCTCTTCAAATCCAGAAACGCTCGATCCGCCTCCGGATTCCACTTGAAGGTCCTGATACTGGAAGTCAAGGCAGTTAACGGAGCGGCCACACGGCTGTAATCCCGGATGAATCTGCGGTAGAAATTCGCAAACCCCAAAAATCTCTGGAGCTGCAATCTCGTACCGGGCTGGGCCCATTCCAGAACCGCTCTAACCTTCTCCTGGTCCATCCTAATCTCTCCCCTGGAGATGATGTACCCGAGAAAGGATGTCGTGTGGGCGTGGAACTCGCACTTCTCGGCCTTCACGAACAGGCGATTCTCCAACAATCGCTGCAGAACCTGCCGGACATGCTGGACGTGGTCGGAAGGTTCCTTCGAGAAGATCAGAATGTCATCCAGGTAAACAAACACAAAGAGACCGATCATATCTCTCAGGACGTTGTTCACCATACTCTGGAATACCGCTGGAGCATTGGTCAGTCCAAACGGCATCACCTGATACTCGAAGTGACCCATCGGTGTATTGAAACCCGTCAACCACTCGTCCCCCTCTCTGATCCGGACCATGTGATACGCATTGCGTAGGGTCTAGCTTGGTGAACACCGTAGCACCCTGTAAGGAGTCGAAGGCAGAACTCATCAAGGGCAGGGGATACTTGTTCTTGACCGTGATGTCATTCAACCCCCGATAATCAATACACGGTCGAAGAGAGCCATCCTTCTTACCCACAAAGAAGAATCCTGCCCCCAGGGGTGATGACGAGGGACGAACGAGACCAGCAGCTAGGGACTCCTTGATGTAGGTCTCCAAAGCCTCACGTTCAGGTCGGGAGATACTGTATAACCTTCCCTTGGGGTAGACAGCTCAGGGAACAGGTTGATGGCACAATCATATGGTCGGGTGGGGAGGGAGTGACAGAGCCTTCTGCTTACTGAAAACTTCCCCCAAATCGTGATATGTCTCGGGAACCAGGGACAAATCTGGGGGTTTAGCCTCAATCACCTGACTGGGAACCGAATGGGGGCAGGCAGTCTTGAGACAGTTAGCATGACAATCAAGGCTCCAACTCGTTACCTTGCCCGTCACCCAATCGAACGTGGGATTGTGTTCCTTCAGCCAGGGGTATCCAAGGACCAGAGGAACCTGGGAAGACGGCAGAATGAAGAATGAAATCATCTCAGAATGATTCCCCGACAACCGCATCTTAACCGGTTCAGTCCTCATCGTGATACGTGCCAGACTACTGCCGTCCAGAGTGGTAGCTTCAATGGCTTCCGGCAATTGCTCCTTGGAAAGCCCCAGCTGTTCCACCAACTCGGCATCTAGAAAGCTTCCATCGGCACCTGAATCGATAAAAGCGTTAATCGCTAAGCTCTGATTCCTGTTCATAAGGGTAGCCGGGAAACGGGGTCTGACAGAGGTATTGAGAGGTCGAAACTGGCTCGCTAAAAGTCCTCCCAACTTTAGCGAGCCGCGCAGTTTGACGACCCGACTGGAACCTGAGAAGCTGATCGGTTGGACGGAGCCCATTGCTTCTCCCTCCTTCGCTCTCGGACTCGATTATCCACCCGAATAGACAAGGCTACCAAGCTGTCCAGGTCACTAGACTCGGATAGGGAGATCAACTCATCCTTGAGCTGCTCCGACAGACCCTGGTAAAGGCCGCTTGCAGAGACTCCTCATTCCACCCACTCTCCACAGCCAACGTCTTGAACTCGATCACGAAGTCGGCCACGCTGCGAGTTCCTTGGCGAAGCGAAACAGGCGCCTAGCTGCGTCCCTCCCTCGGACGGAATGGTCGAAGAGCTTCCTCATCTCGGCCGTGAACCCCTGGTATGAAGCCATGCAGGGATCCTGTCGTTCCCAAACGGCTGAAGCCCACTCCAGCGCCGACCACGCAGCAACTCAATCACAAAGGCTATCCTAGCCTTGTCTGTGGCATAAGAGTAGGGCTGTAGATCGAACACTAATCCACACTGCATAAGGAAGGAACGGCATCTTCCCAGCTCCCCTCATATTTATCCGGTGTCGGAACCTTGGGCTCACGGAAGGACACAGCTTCAGAAGCGGCAGGCGAGATGGGTGAAACCGGTAGTGGATCTTCCACCGGACACTTGCGTTGGTTCTGGACCTCCGTCAGACCGGTAGAAAGGTTCCGAACTGACAACGCGATCTCCTGTAGTACCGTGCTATGATGGCCCAACATCTTCTCCTGATGGGTAATGGCATGGCGAACAGAGTCCAGGTCCGCTGGGTTCATTACTGGCCGGATCGTTCTGTCACGAGTTGCTAAGCCAGAACCCAGAAGCAGACCAGGACAAGGTGAGTTGAAACGAAGGTGAGTGTTTATTTACAAGTTCAAGAGTGATGCTGAATAGTCCAGGGAACAGAGCGGGCGGCGTTGATTAGTTGTTGGGGGGTGCAGTGGTTGATCCCATCCTGTCGGCAGCCGCGCCCCAGGCAGAGGTTGGATGAAGGTTCCGGACGGGGACTGGATGGAACAAAGCGGGGGTAAGTAAGCAACAAACCAACAAGGTGCAAAAAAAAAATAACGCTAGGCTCTAAGACTGATACTGGTAAACCTACTGTTCATGGCTAACGATCCGGCAGGGAATGGATGTTAGGCCAGAGCCTAAGAAGGGTGATGATCAGGACCAGGTGTGCAGATTGCTGATGGGATGCAGGTGCGGAAATCAAGAGAGCTCCCCGGAGCGTTCCAGAACCCTCGGGAAACTGGAGATCACGAACATAACAACTAGTCCACAGACAGGACCCGACTCAGACTGCCGGGATCGTTACACCAGACTTGGGAAACGAACCCCTTACCAATCCTGATCTATGGTTGTACACCGATGGATGCTGCTATAGAGGAGAAGAAGGGAACATAGCAGCATATGCAGTGGTACAGCAGCTTCCAGACGGGTCACACGTGACCCTGGAATCAGACATCATCCCACAACCTGCCTCAGCCCAACTAGCCGAGATCATTGGTTTGACTCAAGCCCTGGAAAAGGCTGAAGGAAAGACTGTGAACATCTACACTGACTCAGCATATGCTCATGGAGCAGTCCATACAGATGGACCACAATGGGTCAGACGTAACTTCACCACAACAGGAAACCTTCCGATCAAACACAAGGCACAAATGGAGAGACTGATAAAAGCAGTCTCACTACCTGAGCAGGTGGCCATCATGAAGTGCAAAGGACATCAGCAACTCAAGAACAAAGTCAGCGAGGGAAATGACGCAGCTGACAAAGCAGCCAAGAAAGCTGGGGGCTACACTCCAAGACAGATGGTGCTGCAGACTCAACCAGCTAGAACAGAACTCACAGACCAACACATAAAGGAACTACAATTCACAGCGGGCCCGTATGAGCACTCGGTATGGGGACAGATGGGAGCCACCAAAGGACCTGATGAACTTTGGAGATGCCATGACGGCAGGTTGGTGGCCCCCAGCTAATCTCTGTCCCGAGCTGATACGTGAGGCTCATGGGCCCACCCATGAAGGGAAACTCAAAACTTTACAGAAGGTTTCCCATATTTGGTGGCACCCACACATTAAGGACATGACAGACTTGTTTTGTGATGAGTGCAGCATTTGTGGCAGCCACAACCCAAAGAAACCTTTCCAAACACCCATGGGTTCATACCCAGTACCTAATGCATGTTTTCAGGACATTAGCATAGATTACACTGACATGGGGGCTGATAATGTAACTAATGGGAAAAGGTACTTATTGGTAATGGTAGATCGATTCTCCAAATGGGTTGAGGCAATACCAACAGCACGTGAGGATGCTAGGTCAGTTATTAAGTGGCTGCAGACTGAACTCATACCAAGGTATGGGGTTCCAAGACAAATTCGATCCGACAACGGGTCCCATTTCAGTAACCAACACCTGAGACAGGTGGAGGAGAGGTTCGGCATTGTGCACAAGTTTGGGTCTGTGTACCGGCCGCAATCTCAGGGCCTCGTGGAACGCGCCAATCAAACTTTGAAGGCTAAGATAGCCAAGGTATGTGCAGGTTCAAAGTTGACGTGGGTTGAAGCTCTGCCCCTGGCGTTGATGGCCATGAGAGCCTCTCCAGGAGCAGGCACCCATCTCTCTCCACATGAGATTATGACTGGTAGAGTCATGCCTGGTCCACCAAGGGAGGGAGGTCATATGCCCGCCCTTGATGTACAACAAATTGTAATGTCTGAATATGTGAGAAAACTAACGGAGCTCTCTGCAGCTCTCTCCAAACAGATTCACAAGGTCCAAGAGGGGGAGCTGACGGGAGATCCGGCGCTGCTGAAGGTAAAAGTTGGCGACTGGGTAAGGATCAAGGTTCACAAGAGAAAGTGGCAAGATCCCAGGTGGACTGGACCGTACGAAGTGAAGGAGGTTACTTCACACTCAGTCCAGGTCAAAGGTAAATCGGGCGCACCTTGGCACCACTTGACACATTGTACACCAGCACCAACTCCTTCCAGAACCCTGACTGAAGTCAGAAGTGATTTAATCACATTAAATTCGGATCAAATTCTTGACACCAACACTATCTGAATATGTGGAGGAGACTCCCATCTTCAGATACTGGAGGGGAAAAACAGAGGAGGGACAGACCACCATGGGAGAGACTGGGGTGCTCTGCTCCACTCCTTGTTTTGCTGATTGTAACTATTGGGGTTACTCTAGGAATCATACTCTGGTCAGTACAGCACATGACACAGACACCCATTACACCCACTAGTAAACCTAACGACACATTCAATGCCACAACCATACGTCCGACCAACCTGCACTCCGACACATTGAGCCCAGATCAGAATGTAAGCCACAGCCACCACGTAAATAAACGACAAGTTGTCTCTAACACCCCTTTCCTGTGGGCCCAGACAATTGTATAGAAGCACCACATTATGTATACCCTTTAATGTTACCACTACTGCGACAGTGCCGTGGGTAGACTTCAGAGAACTTACCTACTACCGTGACTGGGACTGGTATATGACAGTGGGGGTCACCCATAGCGATTGGACTTGGACAAACTTGGTATGTGAGACTAATTATGACTGGTCCAGTTGCACCTCTACTACATTAGGAAAACAATGGAGGAAACTCTTGACTTTGACAAAAAACTCTAAAGGACTCAAATTTACTATCTATCCTGGTATTGCATTAGGCTGCCAGGACTTTAGACTTGCTCCTTATGTAAGCTGTACCACTGCACCAGTCCATTGGAATGTTCGAATTTGTCATATTAATAACACAAAAGCACAGGCTATTAATGAAAATGGTAATAAGAATAATTCTATTATTTTACTTACCACTCCACCTACTTTGGATGATGCAATCCTGACCGCTACAGGTGTCTCCGGCCTTTCTAACAACTGGCTCTTGTTGACTGAGGAAGCGGCAAAGGTGACTCATCAGAGTTGTGTGGTTTGTATGGGGGCACGGCCATTGCTTCGCATTATCCCTGCCGCCATTACGCCAGAATGCTTCCTGTCTGTCATGAAACATGACAACCCTTCCGCCAATTGTACACTATGGGACGTAGTTCATCCCTTGGTTACTAAAGCAACTAAGAAACCAATTTTTTCCTATCAGGTGGCTAGAGCTAACTTTACCTGTGTTAATCTCACGAAAGGTCTACCATTGTTGGGTATGGTACCTGTTGGATGGTGTCGGTTTATCTATACGCCTAATGCTGAGTTTAAACCTGTTTCCAGGGCTGATGTCTGGTGGTGGTGTGGAGGCGTTCATCTGTTTGATGGACTGCCTGGAAATGCCACAGGCACCTGTGCACTAGTCTCTCTTTTGCTACCAATTTCTGTGTATCCAACAGGTGTTCAGGAGCTGGTGACCCATGTGTCTGACTTAAATCCTACCAGGACCAGGCGCGCTGTGGGCCCTACTCATGGGGACCCAACCTACATTGATGCAATTGGGGTCCCTAGGGGGTACCAGATGAGTATAAATTGATTGACCAAGTAGCCGCAGGTTTTGAATCTTCATTTTGCTGGTGGTGCACGATTAATAAAAATGTTGACAGAATCAATTATGTCCATTTTAATGTTCAAAAATTAGGCAATTGGACACAACAAGGTTTTGAGGCGGTGCATGGCCAGTTGGCTGCGACCTCTCTCATGGCTTTCCAAAATCGTATTGCTGTCGACATGCTCCTGGCTGAAAAAGGAGGAGTATGTGCTATGTTTGGTGAACAATGTTGTACCTTTATTCCCAACAACACAGCCACAGATGGCAGCTTGACTGTCGCCCTGGAAGGGTTACGAACTCTTAATGGCAAAATGAAGAGCCACTCAGGGGTGGATACTTCAATGTGGGACTCTTGGATGGATGCGTTTGGTAAATATAAAACGCTTGTTTCTTCTATACTTGTATCCATCTCTGTTTTTGCTGCAATTCTAGTGCTTTGTGGATGCTGTTGCATTCCATGCATACGGACGCTGACAACCAGGATTATAACCACCGCTATTGATCCACATCCTGCAGATAACGGTCAGATGTTTCCTTTGCTTGCTATTGACGATGCTGACCAAGGATATCTGGATGATGAATAGCATTTAAGCTTTTTGTCACGTCTCTTGTGAGACGTGAAGAGGGGGAATGTAAAACTTTATCTTCTGATAAAGTTTTCCCTATTTTGCCAATTGCAGCATTTAAGCTTTTTGTCACGTCTCTTGTGAGACGTGAAGAGGGGAATGTAAAACTTTATCTTCTGATAAAGTTTTCCTATTTTAAATTGATGTACCTTTGTGAGGTGAAGAGGAATCAAAACTTTATCTTCTGATAAAGTTTTCCCTATTTGCCAATTACACTGTTAGCTTGTGTCACGTCTTAAGTTTTCCTTCTTTACTGTTACTTGGTCACGTCTCTGGGGAGACGTGAAGAGAGGGGATTTGTCGTAGTAAATATATTATGTTATAGCTTGGTCTGACTAAAATCATGTGCATGACCCATCTTGTGTTGGGGCTTCGGATTTAATACAATGCACAAAGACTTCTATCTTGTCGGCCTTATCAGCAGGTGGCTATGGACAACACCCACGCCATAGGTCTCTCAGTTCACCCAAACTCACGAGTTATTGCTCTGAGGACATACACACACACACCCCCCCACACACACACACACATACACACACACACACATCACATGAAACTACACACATACACACACACACATACACACACACACACACACATAACACACATACACACACACACACACACACACACACATACACACACACACACATACACACACATACACACACATATCATTGTTAAGCACACACACACAAAAAACCCCTTCTTTTAGGCTGAACATCTGAAGACAGAGAACCCGACTCCAGAGCCAATGCAATGGAAGTGACCTCGACCAACTCATCAGGACCAATCAGAAGATCAGAACTACTAGAATCAACCTACTTTATTTTATTGTATAAAATGTCAGCACACACAATGTTTAGAGGCGCGCTCTCAGATATCTCCCTACGAGGTTGACTGAACGGGTCCGTGCACGCTATTTACAGATATCTTTACCTTCCGAATTAAACTGCCTCATTTTATACAATTATCCACCGTGTCTGAAAGTCTCTACTTGGTCTCCGTTCTCCAGTAAACTTGTGATCATCAACAATACCACCATTAGCATCAATAAAGTTTTTTTACACAATGAGGCTGACGCAACCGATCAGAACTTTTAGCTTAAAATGTTGAAAAACTATTAGGCTATTTCTTTACATTATAAGCGCAGCAATGCGCAAATGGTTGTAGGCTTTAAGTGTGAATGTTCCATTGGCGGAAAAGACCATTATCAAAAGTGACCGCAAATGTTATTATGCATGTAACGCTTTTATTATAAAGGTGCATTTTTATGGTGAAAATTATCTTCCCCAAACTTGAAACTCACTCGCTGCATATGTATGCCAGTTAGGCTCTACACCCGTTGTAAAGTGTTTAATGTGCTACATTTCAAGAAGTTATTTGGCCACTTTAGTTGTGATACAAACCTTATCAAAACATATAGGCCTATGGGCTAGGCTACATGAGGTGTGCGACTATGATTGGAAAAAGTCGTAAAATAAAGGCTTTGTTTCTTATGCTGGGCATCATTCACAAGTCATAATATATCATTCACAAGTGATAAGCTAATATTGTCACCCATCAGACTATTCTTGATTTAATCTTGTCTTTACATATACTAAATAATATATGTGTGAAATTTGTTTTGATTTAGAATGGACCATTATCATGCACCTGTCATGAAACAGGGGCAGGGGGAAAAAATACATGTAATCTATGCACTTAAATAGCGAATGGAGGTCGCTATTCCTGTGGTTTATTTTTATGCCAGCCAGGTAGGCTATACTCCTGTTGTAAAGAGAAGCAATGTGCTTAATATTAGGAAAGTTGAGAAATAAATATAGTAGGCCTAGCTAATGGGATCCTCCTCTTTTTAATAGAGGCCATCAAAACTCTGTTTTCTCATGCAATTGCACAGCCTATAGAAATGTTGCGCAACATGAGCTCATGGGCTCTCATGAAGTGTTTGGTTAGATTTTTGAATACATTTGCATTGATGTCAGACTGACCAGAGGGACAGTAGAGTGCTGAGTACCAGGCATTTAGCAAGTTTGGTAGGCTACTAATGACCATCAGCAGCAGCAGCGCTTGGAGAAGCCTAATTACTGTGACTGAACGTGACCGCTGGTGTGGCGGTAATATGGTCACCGTAACAGCCCTAGTCACAACTCCAAACTCCCCACCATCACTGTTACGTAGCCCTGACCTGTCTACATTCTGTTCATTGTGGTCAGCACCATTTCACCAGGTCAAATTCCTGCTACATGTAAATGTACATAGCGAATCAAGCTAATTCTGATTCCGATTCTGACCTGTAGGTTGTCGCAGCAGAGGAGATGTGTGAGGATGAAGAAGTGTGTTTGGCTGAGCATGGAGGGGGCTCTGGTGATGGGAGGGGCAGAGGAGGGTGTTGAGGGTACAGCCGACACACAGGGAGATCAGTTAGGCCAGGTGGTAGAGGTGACTGTCCATCTGGGTCACCACGTTCTGCAAGGCCTTCACGTTACAGTTGGTGGTTCCCATGACGACTCCGTCACTGCTGGATCTGGAACAGTTTACCCCAACATCAATGGGTGTGTCCCAATAATATCTCCTTTCTCCTGAAGTGTACACTCGTTCACTACATTTAAGTCATTTAGCAGACGCTCTTATCCAGAGCGACTTACAGTTAGTGAATACATATTTTTTTTATATATACTGGCCCCCTGTGGGAATCGAACCCACAACCCTGGCGTTGCAAACGCCATGCTCTATCAACTGAGCTACATCCCTGCCGGCCATTCCCTCCCCTACCCTGGACGACGCTGGGCCAATTGTGCGCCGCCCATGAGTCTCTGGTCGCGGCTGGCTGCGACAGAGCCTGGATTCGAACCAGGATCTCTAGTGGCACAGTTAGCACTGCAATGCAGTGCCTTAGACCACTGCGCCACCACTAGCTTCCCATACATTTAAAAGCATAGGATTGGTGGAGGCATGGGCAAGAGGGAGTTTCCACCATATTTCTTATACCAGTAATTTCCTTTTTAATCAGTGGTGGATTTTTACACTGTGAGGATTTGTAGATGACAAAGGGAAGTTAACAGGTACAAAGGAGAGATTATTGGGACAACCAATGTGTTTATGCCTCAGAGTGGTGAACTAAAGTTGACCTGACCTCACTTGAAATGTCATGGAGAAGCGAGAGATTAGAATTGTGCTCCTGGTAGAGACATACCTAAAGAGTACAGACTCATAATTGATTAATGGAATAATCCACAGTACAGTCGTGGTCAAAAGTTTTGAAAATGACACAAGTATTGCTCTTCACAAAGTTCGCTGCTTCAGTGTTATGAGATATTTTTGTCAGATGTTACTATGGAATACGGAAATATAATTACAAGCATTCCATAAGTGTCAAAGGCTTTTATTGACAATTACATTAAGTTTATGCAAAGAGTCAATATTTGCAGTGTTGACCCTTCTTTTTCAAGACCTCTGCAATCCGCCCTGGCATGCTGTCAATTAACTTCTGGGCCACATACTGACTGATGGCAGCCCATTCTTGCATAATCAATGCTTGGAGTTTGTCATAATTTGTGGGTTTTTGTTTGTCCACCCGCCTCTTGAGGATTGACCACAAGTTCTCAATGGGATTAAGGTCTGGGGAGTTTCCTGGCCATGGACCCAAAATGTCGATGTTTTGTTCCCCGAGCCACTTAGTTATCACTTTTGCCTTATGGCAAGGTGCTCCATCATGCTGGAAAAGGCATTGTTCGTCACCAAACTGTTCTTGGATGGTTGGGAGAAGTTGCTCTCGGAGGATGTGTTGGTACCATTCTTTATTCATGGCTGTGTTCTTAGGCAAAATCGTGAGTGAGCCCACTCCCTTGGCTGAGAAGCAAACCCACACATGAATGGTCTCAGGATGCTTTACTGTTGGCATGACACAGGACTGATGGTAGCGCTCACCTTGTCTTCTCCGGACAAAGTGTTTTCCGAATGCCCCAAACAATTGGAAAGGGGATTCATCAGAGAAAATGACTTTACCCCAGTCCTCAGCAGTCCAATCCCTGTACCTTTTGCAGAATATCAGTCTGTCCCTGATGTTTTTCCTGGAGAGAAGTGGCTTATTTGCTGCCCTTCTTGACACCAGGCCATCCTCCAAAAGTCTTCGCCTCACTGTGCGTGCAGATGCACTCACACCTGCCTGCTGCCATTCCTGAGCAAGCTCTGCACTGGTGGTGCCCCGATCCCGCAGCTGAATCAACTTTAGGAGACGGTCCTGGCGCTTGCTGGACTTTCTTGGGCGCCATGACGCATTCTTCACAACAATTGAACCTCTCTCCTTGAAGTTCTTGATGATCCGATAAATGGTTGATTTAGGTGCAATCTTACTAGCAGCAATATCCTTGCCTGTGAAGCCCTTTTTGTGCAAAGCAATGATGACGGCACGTGTTTCCTTGCAGGTAACCATGGTTAACATAGGAAGAACAATGATTTCAAGCACCACCCTCCTTTTAAAGCTTCCAGTCTGTTATTCTAACTCAATCAGCATGACAGAGTGATCTCCAGCCTTGTCCTCGTCAACACTCTCACCTGTGTTAAGGAGAGAATCACTGACATGATGGCAGCTGGTCCTTTTGTGGCAGGGCTGAAATGCAGTGGAAATGTTTTGGGGGGATTAAGTTCATTTTCATGGCAAAGAGGGACTTTGCAATTAATTGCAATTCATCTGATCACTCTTCATGACATTCTGGAGTATATGCAAATTGCCATCAAAAAACTGAGGCATCAGACTTTGTGAAAATGTATATTTGTGTCATTCTCAAAACTTTTGACCACGACTGTACAGTAGCATCAGCAGCCAATAACTGCTACAATACTCATACCTTGACCACTGGTAGTTTATATGACCGATTAGTTTGCAAATATCCTCAGTACTAAAGTAACAATACCTATTTTGAAGGGTACAACACTTATATCATTTTCAATGGCTTCTTTACTTACATTTTGTCTAGCATGTTCTCTCATATTCAAATAAATAATGTTAATGTTAATCATGGTCCATGGAAATGATTAACATAGTGCTGAAAGACGTGCTGACTGCAGACCTGGATTCAAATA